>NC_089593.1:53596380-53725325 GCF_019320115.1 Miscanthus floridulus
CCCCCCCCCCCCCCCCCCCCCCCCCCCCCCCCACACACACACACACGCCCCCCGCGCGTTCAAAACTGTAAGACATTTTGGCTCTTCTAGTTATGTTGCTTTTACCGTGTACATAGACATAATGTATTTCTAAGTAGCAAAAGCTATGTATCTAAAAAAAGCAAAGTGTCTTACAATTGGAATGGAGGGGAGTACAAATTTACATCAAAGTCAACTAAATTACAGATGTCCTAAGGTTTTACTTTAAATGACTTGATTGAAACTACATCACTATGAGCTAATTAAGCTAGAGTTGCATGCTCCAAACAATATGTGGTAAAAAAACACAAGACAACATATTGTAACCCAGGAGTACAAACTTACCACATAATAATGACTTCTTAGCAGCATAATATGAACTTTTGTTTGTGAGGATTAGTTTATTATCTCTTCCATATCTCCAAATTGACAAAATACGGAAAGTCCAAAGGAACAAATTTTGAGCGAACATAAATTGGTATCCACTGAAGGGCGGGCCTGGTGCAAGCGGTAGAGTCTTACCGCCTGTGACCGGAAGGTCCTGGGTTCGAGTCTTGTCTCCTCACATTGCGCAGGCGAGGGTAAGGCTTGCCACTGACACCCTTCTCCAAACCCCGCACAGAACGGGAGCTCTCAGCACTGGGTACGCCCTTTATAAATTGGTATCCACTACATGGGCACATCACATAAGTTCCCCGTCTGATTTTTGTGTTAATTCCTCGAGTCACTAGATCAATAACTTTGGTCTGAGCCGCTCACATTTTACATCCATTTATGTTTACATTAACGCTACACTCATATCATACTGATACTGGCTTATTGCAGTAAAACAGCAACCTCACCTTTGGATGTATAAAGTCTAACACATTCTCCTACAACAACAATAAAAACAGAGAATCCGATTTGCGAAAGTGGAACACAAAGCACCATCTTTTGCATTCCAGTTTACCTATCACTTCGGAATTCCGATTTGTACAAATCAATTTTTCTGTTCCACAAAAGGTCAGCCAATTCCATGTCACTGTATGCGGAACCAGAGTTGCCTAGCTCTACAAGCCTATGCCAAAGAGACACAAGTCGCACTAAACTGAATCACTCGAGTACTCAAAATCACACCCAGCTCAAGATCCCCTCTTGCTTTTCTGAGCAGTGAATTCCACATTTAAACTAAAAGGGGACCGAATCTACGCTCTTCAGAAGGCGGCATCAGCTGATCCAAGAACCCGGATGCAGAGCATAGAGAGGGGAGGACAACGATAGGTGGCTGATAGTCTGATCCAGCAGCGTCTGGGTAGTACACGTATATACCTTGATGGTGCGGGCCTGGTCGGCGGCGAGGGAGGCCTTGGAGAAGATGTCGTCGTCGACGAAGACGGCCTTCCGCCCGATCAGCTTCTGCAGCGCGTCCACGTTGGCGCCGAGCTCCCCCAAGTTCCCGATCGCGGCGCTCCACCGCTCTCCCGACGAGAACACCGCCGCCGCCGGACCTCCGGATGAGGACGAAGGAGAAGGAGACCCCGACGCCGCAGCGCCGTGTGCCGCTGCGGCGACCGCGACGGCAGCGGACTTCTCCCTCTGCGCGGCCATGATCGCCGCCGCCGCCGCTGATCTCGGCGGAGTCAGTCGGCTAGCTCCCCTTTTTCGCTTGAGCCCCGAGGCTTGTTGAGACGGTAGCACTTTCATTTGTATTTATTAATTATTATTTAATTATAGTTTAACTAGATTTAAAAAATTTATCTCGTAATTTATAATCAAACTATATAATTAATTATTTTTTATTTATATTTAATATTTCATGTGAAGAAGAGAGTAAAAAAACTGAATCTAAACAAGGCCATAAATCGTTGTCCTCCCCTCTCTATGCTCTGCATCCGGCTTCCCCGAAATCGCAGCAGACGGGCGACACGGCCTCAGTGAGGACAGACAACCCGCCGCCCAGCCACGGACACTGCGATCAACTCGTCTGTGGACCCCACATGCCATCGACGTTACACGCAACCCCTGCACTCCAGAAATATCCGTCGCAGACCCGCGCCAGTTGATCGAATCGACGGCTGATCCAGCGGCGCTCGAGCCCATCGGACGGCCGCGAGGGTCCCAGGAGCCCTATATCACGATCCTCGCCCCCACCCGCCTCACTCGCGTCCGCCCCCCGCCGCCGCCTTTCGTCCCGCGGCCCCTAAACCCCTCCCCATCCCCCCGACTCCTTCTCAGGTGCGTGCTTAAACCCTAGCAGCTATTTTTTTCGATTTATTATTTCATCCTGTTTTCCGTCGGGTTGATGCAACCCGTCGCGGGGGATGATGCGCCCTCATGCCACGAGCGATGGCGATCCGTGTCTTTTTCGGCTTCCTTGCCTCGTTGACTCGTTGGGGGCCAATTGGGGGAGTAGAAGCAGTGTGTTCTAGGGTTTATGATTACTGGTATTGTTAGTTTGGACGTGGGCCGTTTATGGTTGTTCGCGCTCGTGCGCGGCTCGGTGATGGTTTGGCCTGGATCCCCGCGAGATGAGCATTTTTGGTGTTTTTCGATCGGCTTCGTGGTTCTGAACTTCTACGATGGGTGATTAACTTCCTACTACTTTACTCGCGGCATGTTCACGTGCCTATGTGAACATGAAGCTGCTGTTTTCTTTCATCCTTTTTGCGTTTGTAGCCATTTGTGCCACATGTTGTCTGTGTCTTTATGGTGCAAATGGAATGTTTTCATTTTGTTTTCTTGCGATTACAATGTTTCATCATAAGAAATGGTGTATAATTAGGTAGCTCTAGTCAACCACTGTGTAACACCCAAGCTTCTGCTGTTTCTTAGGCTGTCTCTCTTGATGCTACAACACTCAATATCTATGTCCCCATGAATAATAATTTCTCAGATCAGTGTTATGGAAGCTTTTTTTAAAAAAAATTGTTACCATGTCAAAGTTAATTGTCATCTCCCTTGCTATCATCATACAATAGTGTCTCCATTATGTTTATATTTGAAATCTGAATCTCTGCTACAGTTCTGTTTTCTAAAACGTTGTGTGCAATTTTTATGCCTTAAACAAGGCAATAATGTATGTTTCCTAAATCCTCTGTTATAACAAGATGATTGGCAACCGTTTCTTTCCCCTTTGGTTGCCTGTTAACATTTATAACTATTGCAATCAATAAACTTTTTCAACCAATTGGAAGGTAGCCGTTCATTTAGTTATGTCTGATTAGAACATTTATTCCTGGTGAACTTAGGACTTAAGTACTTTAAAACATCACCCCACCATTGTATATTGGATTATCTGTTGACAACTCAGAATCTTACCCTGTTGCAGTTTGGCACAATGGCGCTGGCTAATAAGCTTGGTGGTCTGCTCAAGAAAGCTGCGAGTTCAAATCCGTCTGTCTATCAAGCAATCAGATGCATGTCATCATCCAAGCTCTTTGTTGGAGGTTCTAGCCTGTTTATAATTTGTATCTGCTTGTCAAATTTTTTTTGTCCCTGTACAATTTCCTGATAGCTGTAAATATCGTTTCAGGGCTTTCTTATGGAACTGATGATCACAGTCTCAGAGATGAGTTTGCCAAATATGGAGAAGTCGTTGAAGGTATCATGCCCATTGCTGCACTTGCCTTGCCTCTACTCTTTGCTAACCAGTTATGCTTCAATCTGTCCAGCTAGGATTATCCTTGACCGTGAGTCTGGGAGGTCTAGAGGTTTTGGCTTTGTAACTTACACATCTTCTGAGGAGGCTTCAGCTGCCATCACTGCCATGGATGGAAAGGTTAGTTCATACTTTGAATGATTGTGATTTATCTGTTTTCGATTATCATGTTTGTGATATTTCATCATTGTCTCAGTTACGATATTGCTTACGACTGGCTAATTCTTATAAGATTTGCACCCTAACATTAATTTAGGCTAACATATGCCAGAATCTATTAATCCTAACTTGCCCTGTTGTCTTCTTAATTTTTATGCATTATTACTAAAATAGAAGGTATGATAGATTTAGGGTGTTGATAGCTAGTAAGGGATTTTTGAAATGTATAGGGATGCTGTGTTGTTTGTCATTCATGGTCATGGTACGTGGTTTTACCATAACACTCAGCAATTTAGTTCCAAGTGTGTTGCTAATATGAATTCCTGTCAGTTGTGACTTGTATCTTGGGCAGCACTAATGAGTTACTACCCCTGTCCCAAGAAACTTGACATTCTAATTTTGTTTTAAGTCAGACAATGGTAAGTTTACAAAAAATTCTGAGACTTATATTACCAAATAAATACAATTAAAATTTTCATGTAACATATTTTCATATTATATCTATTTGGTCTCGTAAATTATGACAATCTTTATAAACTTGGTCAAGCTTAAAATAGCTTAGGACAAACTTATAATAACAGGTTTTTGAGATGGAGGGTATTTGATCAAATGTCAAGAGATCACGTCTTTTTATAGTCATAAATGAAACTGTTTCATTATGATTACGCCTTAATATTTTTCTGACACTCCTTTATAATTATCCTTCAACTTTTTATTGTTCTGTTTATTATTTGCTCTGTACATTAATGTTGATATTTAGGTAGGTTGCACTTGAAACATGTAATTACTATGCCTACACCTGACTCTTTCTTGCTTGTACTAGACTCTCGATGGGCGGAGCATACGGGTTAATCATGCTAACGAGAGGACAGGTGGCTTCCGCGGCAGCGGTGGCGGTGGTTATGGTGGCGGTGGCTATGGTGGTGGCGGCTATGGCGGCTATGGTGGTGGCGGCTATGGCGGCGGCGGCGGTGGCTATGGTGGTGGCGGTGGTGGATACGGTAGTGGCTATGGTGGCAACTATGGCAACAAGGGTGGTGGTGGCTATGGTGGTGGTGGTAGTGATTATGGAGTTGCAGGTGGGGCTGGAGGCAACTTTGCTGCTGGAGGTAGCGACAGCTTTGCCAGCAGTAACTTTGGTGCTGACAGTGGTTTTGGTGGAAACCCTGCTGGTAGCTTTGGCGCAACCGGTGGTTCCACTGGTGCTGATGAGTTTTCTGCTAGCACACTTGGTGGCGACTTAAGCGGTAACAAGAATGATGAAATCATGGAGGATATGTTCAAGGACGATGAGCCTGACAGCTGTGCCAACAAGAGGAGCTAGTTTGTGTCCCCCAAGCGAGGCCTAGTGCCCATCAAGATAAGATTCCAGAACGATATGTATTCGGTAGTGTTTCCTGTTAACATGATAGGCGTCTGTGGGACGAGTCTTTCTGTTGAGTTTGAGTTGTCGGAGTTGTGGAACTTTCAAAGCGTGCGCTGCATGCCGGCAAACATGGCATACTTTCATGTTATATGGTCATTTTGCTAGTTGCTATGCCTTCACTGGCGGCAGTCGATCTGGTTTGCAAATGGTGTCTTGTACGAGAATCCTCCAAATACTTTCATGGCCTCTGTCAAGCTTCAGCTCTCTTCAGTTACGATTACTTGGGCTCTGTCAGGCTTCAGCTCGCTTCAGCTTCTGCTACCAGAGGCATGACTTCCAAGTCGGCACCAGCCGTACCCCATTTCACCGACTATGTCAGCCCATCGCCATCCAACGGCTACTATTTTTGGCACCAGCAGTACCGTTTCATCGACTATGTCAGCACATTGGCCATCCAAAGGCTGTTATTTAATTATTAGCTAGTTAATTTTAATTTTAACTTAACTTAGCTCTAGTATATCTAAACAGAAGGATTAATTTTTAGCAAGTTTTTAACTAGTCGTTAATTAACTAGCTAGCCGACTATAGTTAATTTAAGTTAATGTATCAAACATGTCCTTAGTTTAGCTTTGCCTTGTGCCTAAATGCACTTCATTATTTGGAATAATTTTTAGCAAGTTTTTAACTAGTCGTTAGCTAACTAGCTAGCTGACTATAGTTAATTTAGGTTAATGTATCAAACATGCCTTTAGTTTAGCTTTGCCTAGGGCCTAAATGCACTTTATTATGCAATGATGTCAGCAACTTTGTTTATTTTGTTTGGTAGGTACGGTACGAAATATGAGTCAAATGACTGGAAAGAAAACAAACGGCCCAAAACAACAAATTTAACCCATTAATGATTGCCAGCCTCGGGAAAAAAAATTGTCGGCGTGTGGCTATCGTCCGGCCAACCAGACCTAAAGAGCTCCTGTTGGTCAAGGCTCAACTTGGTCAAGCTTCCTTACGGCTAGGTTTATGGAAAGGCTCCAAGAGATCAATGAGACTTGACTAAGGAGATGGATTGGAACTGGAACGTGGGCACGTTCCGGGACATCGTTCCAATTTGTGAAACAGGAACATGATGGAACATCGTTTCGAATACGGATGGAACGTAATCCACACCACGGGAACCACGTCTGGCCACTTGATGGAAATCTGAGGCCCAAAATTCAAAAAGAGGAGAGACCGCATGACGAGTTCTGCTATCTATTTTTATCTTTATTATTATTTTAGAACTTTCTAAGTTTTACATTTAGTGAAAACTTGTGCTAATTAATTCATTCGTGATATTAACCAATTTAATTAGGCTCGTGTTCATCGTTCCGGGAACACGTTCCGTTACACTTGGTATGTGTTCCATTAATCGAAGGAATGAGATCGAGCTATATACCCCTTCGTCCCATGGACTTAAGAAACAAGGTTCCCGTACCATGACCCCAATGTTCCGCGAACTTGGCTGCTGGATTCTTTCAATCTCAATATTGGAGTTTTGGAATGCATGGGCACCACATAAAATCTAAACAAGGAAACCGTACTTGGGAACGAAATGTAATATCAAAATCAGCCTAAAAATTCTTACTAATAACAAATAAAAGAAATAAAATGGAGAAAAAAGTATGAGAATCAAAAGCTTTATATTTTCCCTTTTTTGGTTTAACATGTTTTGGCGAAGTGATAGTTCATGGTTAGGTTTCTCGTGGTAGAACCTACCCACACATGCTAAAATCATAGACTTGATGTTGTTTTTGTTTTTTTGGATTTATTTTAGGTTTAATGGCGTGCTGTTTCAGTGGTAGGCTATGTGCTCGTCAACAATGAGGCGTATATGATGACTTCGTTAATCTCATGATCTGTCGGTCTAGTCTTTCAGAGGTGTATGCTGAGTTACAAATTGACACTTTAGTGTATTGCGTTAGTGACCCAAGTCACATAACGTATGTCAAAGGAAACACTTCCACATATAATACTTCAGTAACCTATTGTGTCAAAACTAAAATATTTTGCCCCAGCCCATTTGTTGCTTGCTTAAATTTGGATTTACCACCTTTATTGACCTCTCAGTTTCTCTAACAAACACTCATTCAAATATCTTTTTTTTTCTCGAACACGCAGGAGAACTGCGTATCTTTATATTAAGAAGAAAAAAGGGGGGCAAGAGCCCTTGCAACACACACTCACACTCCTAAGCTCTTAGACAAACACACGCGCCTTTTACTAATATAGGAAATGACTTCACCTCCACAAAAGGATCCTACTGGCTATCTACAGGCTCAAGAGAAGGGAAGGAGCTTCCCTGAGCCTTTGCAAGCTTCCAGAAACGCTGTTCCTCACTTGCGAGCAGCAATGCTCCAGCCAGGCTAGGAGGAGTCCCATCGAAAACACACCGGTTGCGATGGTTCCAAATTGTCCATGCACCAAGGATGATAAGCGAGTTGAGTCCTTTTTTGTGTGAACCATCCATTCTAGACTCTGCTTTGGCCCACCAATCATCAAAGGAGGGTTCATCTTGTGGCGAAAGGGCCTGTAGACCCATTCTTCGCAGCAAAACAAACCAAAATTCGCATGCAAACACACATGAGACTAGTAGATGATTGATAGTTTCTTCTTCTTGTTCACAGTGGGGGCAGCGAGCAGGATGTGGGAGACCTCGGCGTGCCAGCCTGTCTGCTGTCCAACATTTGTTGTGTGCTACCAACCACATAAAGAAGCGGCATTTTCCTGGGGCCCAAGTTTTCCAAATACGCTCCCGAGGCCTGAATACAGTGGAGCCAATGAAGAAACCCTCATATGCAGATTTTGCCGAATATTGTCCTGATGTCGATAGACGCCAAATATGAGCATCCTCCACTCCAGGCTGCAGAACCACCTCCGAGAGAATATCCCATAGCGCTAAGAATTCAATGATGATTCCCACAGTATGAGCTCCTTGGATATCCGCAATCCAACCATGGTTAGTAAGGGCTTCCAGGACAGTCCTCTTATTAGCTCTTCTTTTGCTAACAATGGCAAAAATTTGTGGAGCAAGGTCTCAATCAAAACTGCTGGTCATTTCTTAGTTTTCAGTGGTGGGATCTTAGAGATGCCATCTTGTCATTGTTATATAAACCAATAGATACTACAGTACCTTATAACTATCAACTCTGGGCAGCAGCCTGCACACAGTGATGGCTTTACATGCAAGCAAATTTTATGCCGGTTGAAACTGAAGAAAGTTCGAAAATGGAACAGAAACTGCTTGGGGGCCAGCGCAAGTTGATCTAAGAAGGGTATGCTCTAAGTTCAAAAAAAAAGAGAGAGAAGGGTATGCTCTAAGCTGACGATACGGTGTCAGGATCGTTGCAGCAAATGGCTGTGAATCAGCAGGGGGGCACATCAACTGAAGAGTGACTGCAGCAGCTCCGGTGACCTCAGGTTGGCAACACACTCAAACTGCAATGGAACAAAGTTCATTACATGGTTGCAAAAATCAACATGCTACGACTTGCACATAGACAAGAAGGATAATCACGATTTCACTTGAAAGTTGGTATTCTGACGGGCTTCATTCGAGTGGGGCATGCAAGGAATTCAAACAGCAAATTCATGTACCTTTTGCTGCCCATACTTTTCACGGATGGCGTTGAGGGGGCAATTACTGGTGTTGTGCTGCAGTTCCTGTAGAGCCCGCACGCAAGTTCTAAGATTGGAGCTTTTGTAAGAGGTGTAGTGCTCAAGAGTAGGGTTCAGTAAAACAGAAACCACAGATTAAATGTTATATAAGTTTAAACTTTAAAGATGATGTGGATACATACATGCAATGTTTTCATACAAACCCAAGGATGGTCAGATTGGTCAAGTGTCCATTTTGCAAGGAAAACTGAAGATGCTGCTACCACTGAAGGAAGAAATTTCAGGAAATCGTAGCTGATTAAAGTCAACTCAGCAAGATAATTCGCCAGATAATTCAAAGGGGTCAAAGGAGCCTGGAAATGTAGTTTGGCAACTTGTGTTGAGGACAATACATATAAATTGAAAGGACTTGTTGCAATGTGGTTCGGGTACTGATCTTACTATACAAGAAACCTGTGCTGCTCTAAGGATCTCCTGATCAAAATTAAAGAAAACAAGAAAAAGAATGTTAATGAAGAAAAAACTTTGCGTGGAAAAAAGTAGTATACATCAACATGTATGTGGCCACGGAGGGTGACCTGAGAAATGTGTTTGTTGTTGGAACAGATAAATGAAAGCCCACATCATTAAGCACGTGTTGTTCCATTTCCAGAACCTGTGGAATCAGGAGATGTCAGCTGTGGAGTTCAAGGGCTCTTTACATATAAATTTAGCAATCTCTCAAACTGCAAGAGAAACAAATACCTCAGCCTTTGCATATGTACTATCCGTTATGTTACAAAATTCTTCAGCACTAGGAGCAGAATACTCTTCATATTTCCTGCAAAAAGGAAAACTTACAATATTACCAGTGACAGGGAAATCAATGGCACCAAGGCACAAATAAAAATAATCACATAAAACTCGCAGTCATTTATTTTTAACTATTTGATGCATTCTATAGAATAAGATGTCTCATCAGCTATAAGCAAACCACATTTTTTATATGATACATTCTCCTATCGACTGGGCAACTGCAAAGCTTCTCAACATTGAGTATTAAAATCTAAAACTTACGAGGCAATCAGCATACTAGTTATCCCAAGAAGTTGTAGTTTCTGTGTTTGAATACAGTTCTGAGAAAGAAATTGGTCAATAAGATATACTGCAAGGTAAAGTGTATCTGCCACAAGCTTATATTCCTCAGAAACCTGCATTGAGAATGATGCATAAAAAAGTAGAGAAGTCATGAGAGGCAGATGCCTTGAAAGCATGAACGAAATGCAGTCTGATTCAAATGCTGAAGACAGAAGTCATTATACAGTGACCACTTCACCATATCATGCTCTCACCAAGTTATGTGTTGAAAGAACAAAGGATGAGTCAGTCATCATCAAATGGTTCAATTATCTCATAAATTTCTCTTCACTGACATCAGATGACTATGATACATATGGACAGAGAGGAAAGCATTTTCATAGATGCAGTATGTAGACTTACATATAACTAGATACTTTTTACGTGAGCACGCAACAATGCCAATATCGGGCCATTCAATGACGTTGTGCAGAGAGATGCCAATGATTAGTGACCCGATATTGGCCTAAAATCGTAGAAATGCAAGCGTAAACTTCCTCAACAGCAATCCATACAAACCTCAACAAGCCAATCAATTAGAACACCTCGCATGCTAGCTGTGATGTCCTGTTGCCAAGTCTCCATGTAATTTGACCTAGATCTTCTTATAAGCTGGGCATAAGACAAGCACACAGAATCAGAGAATGCATTCAGTCAAGAATAATATAAAAAATGCAGCACACAGATGAAACACAAGTACTCTGAACATAACGCTTGTCCCCTAGATCACAAGACTTGTGAAATGTGACTATGTGAGGGAACCAACAGTCTGCCCAAACAATAGTAAGAAGGTTCTATTTTTTACCAAAAACACATTAACATACCTCTGAGGCCATTAGATTTCTGTATATCTCTGCAACGTAGGTAACACACATTTGAGGATCACCATTATTTTTGTCAATGTCTACAATGTTTAAACCATTAGAGACCCCTGTAACAAAATACAGATTCTTTAGCTGCTATGCCCACTTAATATGGAGATCCTCAAGTATCTCAGAATCAGTCAGGTAAACACAAATTTACAGTCACAGTTTTGTTAATCAAAAGTCTACTCAGAGAAGATGCAGACCAGTCAGCAACTCAGGATAACATGACAAGCCAATAGTAGCCCTAAGCATTTTTGTGGAATTAGCTGTGCTTGTGACCTCTAATTAATTTTTAACTATGGCTGCATACATTTTAAGATGTAGATTCCGGGATGTGCATTATTCCATCATCTATAATATTAATTTTAACTACGAGAAGTCAAGATGTTCAATGCTGGGGGGAAAAAGATGCAACTAACCAGCCTTTAAGGCAGCATTTTCGACTATATTCCTGGCGTTTCTTTCCTCAACGAATGTCTCATCACAAGCACCATCTTTGTTTCGTTCAGTATTCTGCAATGGCTGAGCCCCCTTAAGCAAAACAATCTGCTTCTCTTTCTGTGCCAAAAGGTCTACCTTTTGTGTTTCTTCAGCACTATTAGAATCATTCACAAGTGAACTCCCCCCAACAGCCAGAGGGAGAAGCTTGGGGATCTTGTTTGTGCATTGCTTGTTTATGCTCTGTCCAACCTTCTGGGAGGGACCCAACTGGAGCAAAGGAAGTAAGGAACTACTTATTATTCTATTGACAATGGTTGGCAAAATATAGATTGAAAATCATTGTAGGATAAAGTAGTAATGCGTTGAACTTCATGATACCTTCAGCCCAGTCACAGCATTGCACCTTTTGGAAGTTTTAGCACAGCTTATATTAGTTACATTCTTGAGAACTGGGCGCCTTTTAGGCTGAGGAGCTGAAGCTCCAGCATCAGCAGCAGCATTTTCATCTGAAGCTCCCCTTTTCATCTTTCCTTTCGCTGCATGTTTATGCTCAGTTTTCAGGGGTAGTGGTACAGAAGGAGCCAGCCCAGATCTTGTTCGATTTGCAGCAGCCTGAGATCTTGTTATTCTGGCACTGGTTGCTTGGCCAGCAATAAGCAAAGGCCTTTCCTTTCTTGTAGCCATGTAAACCTGAATTTGTTAATAAGATGGTGACTTTATGGATATGTGCACCGAGGGATAAAGACAGGAATAATGTGAAAAAAGAGTTGCAGGCTGGACAACTAAATTAGACTACGGAACTACATTAGGAATTGTGCAACAATGTGAGATAAACAAACGCAAATGCAAGGCTGACATAAAAATAAGTTTTTTGGCAAGCTCACATGACATTGTTACTCTCAAATGCAGAGGTTAAACTAAAACTATCTGAAGGCATGAGAACACAAGTCAGAAAACAACAAATTATCTTAAAGCATAAAAATCACATGAGCACTTTGACAAATTCCTTCTGCCACAGTAATACATTATCCCAACAAATTACTTGGTCATGTCACAACTCAAAATTAAAAAACTAACAAATTAAGATTGCATGGTTCCTTTTATGGCAAAAAAAGCCTCTCATACCCAGAAATTACAGGTGTTCTTGGCACAACAATGTTTACTTGTTCATGAAAGGTTTCTATTTCTTTTCGTTTTCGGGAGTCTGAGAAGACAATGCAGAGAGGAATACAATCGCCACGCAGCTAAAAGTTTACTTGCCCATGCAACATCTAAGTAGATCAAGTTGATAAAGAGACATTTATTGTTTGGAAAAAGTCTAAATCACCCCCTCACCTATAACAAGAAGTCGTTACCACCCTCAACTATAAAACCGGATTTTCTACCCCCTGAACTTTCCAAAACTGGTCAAATAACCCCCCAAGCAGTTTTGGACGGTGGTTTGCTACAGCGGTGGTTTTGTCTTTTTCTTTTTTATTTATTTCTGCTGAATCTTTGAAAAATCATAGTAAATCACAGAAAAATCATAAAATGGAAAATCCAATTTTGTTGGACTCCACATGAATAGATCTACACAGTGAACATATAATATGGTATGCTTTGGTACAAAATTTTTGCTGTAGCTTTAGATCTATGCTTTTCTATAATTAATTTAAATAATTCATATATGCAGCTTCTATGGTCCAATTGTGGTGAAATTTTTATAGTGGGCTAATTATTGTATGATTGAACTGTAGTAAAAATTTCATATTTATTGGATCATATATAACTTAGTTATAGATTTATTTAGGTTTATTCTTGTTAAATCTATAACTTCATTGGACTATTCAAGTTATAGATAAAACATAGTCAATTTGAAGTGAACTTGGTCGATGGTTGGGGTTTTAGAGGCGTTTCGGGTGGGCTGGCGTCACAATTTGAAACAGGGCCAACTAGAAAATTTTGGTTTCGTATACTCCCTCCCAAACACAGTAACCATCAATTTTGTGGCTAGTTGCCATTTTATGTACTCCCTCCCCGACATCTCGCCTTTTAAGGAGACTATTTTTTTAGTTTAATAAATTATTTTAAAAAAATATATTCTATAACTAATCTAATAATTATTATTATGTATATCATAAATATTACTATCATTTTTATATATTTGGTCAAACTTTAAAGTTTGACCTCTCAAAAACAAGATATATATTTTTTTGACGACATGGGTACGCAGTGAATGGTCAAGCAAAAGAAAATGTATGCTCAACAACCTAGGTTCCCGAGCTGAAGGAATAAAATAAGATTAAGGAATAATTGGTTTGGGAGGGATCCAGATTCTCGTAGAGATGTTTTGGATCTAAATTCTCCAAAGAAACATTTCTAGTGATGAATCAGAATCACTTCGTGAAAACGTTTGGCTGGTAGTCTAGATTCTGATTAAAAAATATATTTTTCATAAAAAGTCATATGAATAAAAATATTCTTAAAAATTCTAGAACTTTTTGTAGGCGAAGAACAACTTAAATACAACCTATGTTCTACAGTACTACTTCAGCAGTACTTTTCAGCGAAGAAACAATGTTTTCCTATCACAACATTTCAGCATCAGCATAAGCCAAATTTCAACGAAACGAGAACTTATTATACTGAAAAATAAATAATTAAAAAAATATAGTTGCTAATAAAAAAGGGGCAAGAATCAGAATCACACCAAACCAGCTAACAGGTGTTTCACCTTGCTAGGCATAAAAACGATAAACTTTTCTAGTGATTCATGAGTGAAACATTTCTCATCTTACCCATTTGACAGTGATTCTACCGATTCTCGTAAGAATCCGAAACTGGTTGCCAAACGGGATCAAAATCTGGACTAAGCCAAAATATGACCAGCGAAGTTATGTTTTGTAACATTCCTTGTTTTCAAATAATTTTTTTTTTATAAAAATGTCTAATTATGTGTGGCATATAGTAGTTACTCTCTATGTTGTATATTATAAGATGTTTTGATTTTTCTATGTATATCATTTTTACTATATTTAGATATAGTGTTTATCTAAAGTGTACAACAAAAAACTATATATCTAGAAAGCCAAAATGGGCAATAATTTGGAATGAAGGGAGTAAATCAAAACCCTTACCAAACTTTTCTTTTTTTCCTATTCAAAATTACAACCTAAAGATTTCATCTTAGAACTTTTCCCCACGTGTCTTTGACCTAGTTAAGGTTTCATCTTACAAATGTCTAAAGATTTCATCTTAGAACTTTGTTTGATATTCTTGGTTCGTTTCGTGTTTGGATCGTGGCCAAACTAATTCCTAGAATCTAGAGATAAAAATCACATTTGAATCGATACCATGACAAGCTTTTGTCATACTTGTGAGTATGGGATATAGGATATCGATGTCACTATATATTTTTTCGTCAAAATATACGGATCTTGTTTTGTTAACAAAATCACAAGAAATATTGTGCCACAAACTATTTGCAAATCGGATATATGATTTAACAGATAATATCATTTGAATTTGGTTAGCTAGTAAACATTAGACTATGCATAATCATTGGGCTATTGCCACGTCATTGCTTCTCCTATGTAGTCGGCCAAGGCCTTGTTTAGTTGGTGAAATATTTTGGAAAATAGTACTATAGCATTTTCGTTGTTATTTAGAAATTAGTGTCCAATTATAGTCTAATTAGGCTTAAAAGATTCGTCTCGTGAATTTTGTCTAAACTGTGTAATTAGTTTTATTTTTTATTTATATTTAATATTTTATGCATGTGTCCAAAGATTTAATGTGATGAAAAATCTTAAAAAATTTTACAAAATTTTGGGAACTAAACATCATGCAAGCCAAAAAGAAAAAAAGACGGAGAAAGCTCGCCGGTCAGCTATCCAACTTTGTCGTCTCTATTTTTTCTTTTTGGGTCTGTCTACCTTCTAGACGAGTGACGTGACACGCGAGTGATACATGCCAAATAAACACTCGAAACTAGCCCGTTGATAGAACCGACTGTTTTAAGGCTATGAAACGCTCAAATTTTATAACCATAGGGTTTAGATAAAATGATCAAACTTAATTCAAATAGATAGGACATATAAAATAAAAAATTATCTAGATTATTTCTATGAAAATCAAATTAAAAGATTTCAAAGGGAACCAAATAAAACATAGAGACAAACAACAAGATTTAGATCAAATGATCAAAATTAATTTAAACAGATAGAACATATAAAATAAAAAATTACCTAGATTATTTCTATAAAAACCAAATTAGAAGCTTTCAAAGGAACCAAATAAAACATACAGACAAAAAAAAAGAGCCAAAAAAATATCTGATAACTGTTTAAATATTTTTGACTATTCTTATTTATAAATAATTGATTTATATTAATTAAATATAAAATTATATCTAAATAGAAATAGTAAAATATGGTGTAATCTGATCCTATTAAAGAAATAAATCTGTATCAAGGACGAGGTGACATGATAGCGACGGATCAGCAAATGCATACATGCCTAGCTAGTGGCTAGCCGGTGGTATAGGGATAGAAAAAAAACAGCCTTACTGCAACACTGTTAGGTGACTGTTTAGTTTCTAAAATTTTGTAAAATTTTTCAAGATTATTTGTCACATCGAATCTTTGGACACATGCATGAAGCATTAAATATAAATAAAAAATAAAACTAATTACATAGTTTAGACGAAATTCATGAGACGAATCTTTTAAGCCTAATTAGATTATGATTGGACACTAATTGCTAAATAACAACGAAAATACTATAATACTATTTTCAAAAAAAATTATCAACTACACAAGGCCTAGATAGCTGCACACATGCATGCCTAGCTAGTGGCTAGCCGGTGGTCTTGGTCTTGGGACAGAAAAAAAAACGAGGCGCACAGCATGCACATTGGGACAGAAAAAAAACGAGGCGCACAACATGCACATCTCTAGGATAGTTTAGATCCTAAGTTTTTTCGCTCTTTCTTTATCACATTAAATCTTTGGACATATGCATGGAGTATTAAATATAGATAAAAAATAACTAATTACATAGTTTGATTGTAAATTACAAGACGAATCTTTTGAGCTTAGTTAGGTCATAATTGGACAATAATTGTCAAATACAAACGAAAGTGCTACAGTGCTAAATACTAATTTCTAACCTCAATCTAAACAAGGCCTTGGTCACAAAACAGAGTAGGAGTACTAGATAGGCATGCATGCCATCTCCAGCCTACAGCACCGCGCCCGACCGCCATGCACGCCATCTCCACCCTCTCCACTGTCTCATAGCTCTACAGCGCCCCGTCCTGTCCTGTCCCGTGTCGGAGGGGAGCGCGACATGGTGTGTGAGCGCCTCGATCGGATGGCCAAAAAAATCGAGTGACACAAGCGACAGAATTGCCCGAGTGACATAGCGTTTTTTGGACGCTGGCCAGCCGCATGGTTGACCGATTTGGTTTGCGCCCTGGCACCTCATCTTCTTTCTCCCGGTGTTTTCTCCCTCTCCGGCGACCTCACTCCCGCCGCCGCCCACCGCCCTGCCGCGGCGTGCTAGGCTTTCACCGTGGAGCTACGGCGAAACCCTAGCATGTCCATGGCGACCGCCTTCTCCCCTCCCCCTCTCGCCAGAGCTCTGCCATGGCCATGGAGCTCCCCTGTCTTGACCTGGTTCAGCCACCTCCACCGCCGCCAGGGTCCCTAAACTACCTTCAGCCACTCCCACCGCCTGGCCGACCTTCCTCTCCTCAAACCCCTTCTCTTCTAAGGGCATCGGAGTTGGGGAAAAAGAGAGGAGAAGCTCATCGAAGTTGGGAAGATGGGAGGGAGAGAGAGAGAGGAGAGGAGAGGAGAAGCCCGCCAGAACCTTAACTCACAGATCCAGGAGGAGGAGGACCCACCTCACCGGCACCACCACCGAAACCCACCGTACTGTCGTCGCCGGAACTCACTGCCGCGTGGGAAGAGAGGGAGACACGTGCGCATGGGGAAGCAGCGGGAACCCACTATCGCTGCCACCGTGTTGCCGGAACTCACCATCACGTGGGTGAGAGGGAGAAGCGTGAGCGTGCGGGTGGGGAGCAGACCGTTCGGTGGCTAGCCGTTTTTAAGTATTTGCCTTTTTTATAACATCTTTGTCTCTAGTTGGCCGGTGTCGACAGAATATCATCGGCAGTCCTCCGAGGGGTATCCCACGAAGGTAGATTGATCGGCAGAGGAGCGTGAGATCAAGAACAAGAAGACAACAGAGACACGAGTTAGTCAGGTTCAAGCCGTCAGTATGACGTAATACCCTACTCCCGTGGTCTGTTGGTTTGTATTAGCTATCGTATGATATTACGTGAGTTTGGAGGGGGTCCCTGCTCGCCTTATGTAGTCCGGGGAGCAGGGTTACAAGTCGGTTAGATCTAAGAGATAACCAGAAAGTAATAACTGATTACAGGAATCTTGAGATCATACATACCCTAACAGATCTTGTAGCATCTTCATGATATCTTCCTAATGTCTTGCGGGAGGCGCCGAGCAGAGTCGTGGCCCGCAAGGCTTCGTCTTGTGGGCTGGGCCACCCCTAGGGGCACAGCCCATGTGGTCTGTCGTGGGTATCTGGGGTCGTACACCCCACAACTAGTCCCCGAGCGCCTTGTACCCATTGTGCAACGCCATCTTGAGCTCGTCCGAGCAGGTGCGAATAATGCCGAGCAGTCAAACTCATGGTCCAACCACTGTGATGAATTGTCGAGCAGCGTGAACCGTCGCCGAGCAGCATGACCTACCACCGAGCAGCGTGACCTGTCGCCGAGCAGTGTGACCCAAGTACGGCTTGCCATAAGGGTGTAAGGAGCTCAAGTTCAGAACCAAAAATTTCTTCGCAGTGGACCAAGTGTGCCCACTTAGAGTCTGAACAAAGTAGTAGGAGTCAATCTTCTTCTATAGGCAGGTAGTCTTTGAGGAAAAATCCTGCACACTCACCGTGAGGTGAAGTGTGCCCACTTAGTCCCCGAGCCTGACAGTAGATGATGTAGTCATGTGTTGCCAGGGTTAGAAACTAGAAGAATAGTAGAAAACTAGCCGAGCAGGCAGCCAGTCCCCAGGCATGGCCCAAAAAGAGACAAAGAACATTCACCGCAGGGTGAAGTATGCCCACTTAGTCCCCGAGCCTGACAGTAGGTGATGCAATCACATGGTGCTAGGGTCAGAAACAGAAAAAAAAATCAAAGACCAGCCGAGCAGACAGCCAGTCCCAGGGCGTGGCCCAAAAAGAGACAAAGCACATTCACCGCAAGGTGAAGTGTGCCCACTTAGTCCTCGAGCCTGATAGTAGGTGACACAGTCACGTGGTGCTAGGGTCAGAAGCAGAAAAACAATCAAAGATCAGCTGAGCAGGCAGCCAGTCCCCAAGCTGCAAGCGGAGACATCGGAGAAATCAAACCGTGGAGAAAAAACCAGAGTAACGGCTGTATAGTGTCAGTTACTGAGCCTCAATAAATGGCGGAGAAGTCGGCGATATTTTGGTGAGTAGAAACTGATGGCAGCGCAAAATGGGCGACACAGGCTGCGGTTGCGCAGAAGCCTAGGTAACGGCCCATATGTCGCATCGGAGAAATCGGAGCGGCGCAGATCATGGAAATGGTTCCAAAAAAACCCTTGAATGAGGAATGGTGGGGAAAGTCCTTTATAATAGTGCTACCGCATACCCCGTTCCCACCTTTTCCAGATCATCTTCCTCCTCATCTCTCACACCGCTGAATCCGCAACCACATTTGCCTCCGCCGCCAAACCCTAACCAGATCTAGGAGATGGCGCCGAAGAAGGGAGCTGCAAAATCGAAGAAGACTAGTCCCAAGAAGATGGGCGCCGTGGCCTGACGCGATGAGGAGTGGGTGCCGTCATGAATAGTAGAAGCAGAGCTAAACAGATTGGTGGAAGTCGACGTTCTCTCGGACCGTGCTACCACCGGATGGCGGCCAGCCCTCGGTGAGTCCTTCCCAACACCCCATACTGACAAAGCAGTGGTATTCAAGGACTATTTTTGGTGCGGGTTAGGATTTCCTGTTCATCCATTTCTGAGGGATCTATTGGAGCTTTGGGTGGTTACTCTGTGCAACCTCCACCCCAATACCATTTTGCACATCTCAATCTTCATCCATTTCTGTGAGGCATACCTCAGAATCCTAGCCCACTTCAATCTCTTTTGTCGCCTATTCTGGCTGAAGAAGAGAGGCGGCACTAGTTCCAAGGTGGTCAGTGGGGTGTACCTTTAGCTGCGGGATGGAATGGCGAGCGAATACCTTACCGTGCCGCTTAACACGTCACTGAAGGGGTGGAACACTAGGTGGTTCTACATGAAACAAAGCCACCCAGCGGTTTGCTGTAACGCCGACCACATCCTAGAAAGCCAGAGGAGTTGGTCAGAGCTACCGAGCAATGATGATATAGAGCAAGTGAAGGAACTCCTCAGCTTAATAAAAGGCGTGAGGACCAATGGTGGATTGGTAGCGACAAGTTTCATAGTGCGCCGCATTCAGCCTTGTAAAGAGAGGGCGCACCTAGGCTTCGAATTCAAAGGGGAGACCGACGGTACCCGAGAGAGGCCAGAAATACTATCTAGGAACATTGTTGAAGAGCGGACTGCCGAGCTATTCGCTCTGCTTGCCTCATTCAGATTGTCAGGGTACACAAAGTCCTTTAACTACAAGAATCTGCCTCCTCAGGTGAATATCCCAACTGTTTGTTTCTGAGAAGTTTTTTATTTTGTCATTGCCGAACAATAGACTGATCCACTCATGTGAAGATCCATTCGCAGGATAGGGCAGTGCATTTCTCGGGCATGCCAAAAAATGATTAGCCACTAGCAGTGGATGCATGACCACTAGCTCAACCTGAAGAAAGCTCCATTGGTGTTTCCTCGGAATCCAATGGTATGGATATTGGTCGAATGGAGAGTCCTCCCCTGGTATCGATGAAAAGTCAGGGGAAGAGGCTGGCGGTAGATGAGCCGGCCCAGAAGAAGAGGAAAACAATGGCTACTGCTCCCCGCAAACTAGGCGACATCTCACTTGGCGATGATTAGACTAATCGAACACGAAGGACCGCGGTGTTCAATTGGTCTAACGACGATGAGATTCTGACAGATCCTCCCCCGAGCACGAAAGAGCCTCCACGTAGCCCACGCGCGGGGGAACAACCCGGGGTAGGCGAAGAAGTTCGTGAGGCACTGACGAGGAAAGTCCCCGAGCAGCGGGCAGAGGGAATTTCTGCGTAGCAGATGACAAAAGTCCTTGTGTGGCAAGCAACAGAAGTCCCCAAGCAACAAGCGGAAGTGGACCCGGAGCAATAGGCGGAAAGGGCCCCAGAGTAGCATGCCAAACCGAGGTCGACCGAGGAAGAAACAAGAATTCCCCCGCAGAGCACGAGAGTCGACCCCGCAGCTGCACCTAGAGGCTTGGGCAGGCATCGTCGGTTCAAGAAATTGAACCGTCAGACCAAACCATAAGTGTCCTTGTGTTGAAGTTACTATGCTGTATTTTATTTACTTCTGTGATGACTGAATAACTGATATGATATAGTGCAAGGCGAACGATAGATCTAGCCCTGTCCGCTCAGACTGAGCAGCAACCAGAAGCTAGCTCCAGAGTAGGGGAGATGCCAGTAGACCCCATCCTAGAGTCCCTGAGTGCTCAAGAGCATGCGGGCGAGCCAATCGCTGCCCCTGGTGGGCTTGGTGGCGGCAAACGACTGTCTACAACGGTGAACGAGTCAGCAACATCACCTTTGGCAAAGGCAGAATCTAGAGTGAAAAAGCTTTCAGCGCCGAAGGAGCAGACGGCACTCCCTGATGCTTCGAAGGGCATGATCAGACCCACTATTCGGCCACCAAGCCCCCAGGTGGTGCCCCCGGCTACAACAGAGGAGGACGAGGTGGAGGAGATCATGTGTGACGAACCTCGACCCCAATCAGTTCGGATCCTTTGAAAACACGGTGATGAAATAGTAATTGTCAAAGAGGAGGACACCACCAAGGATTTTAGGAGACTGGAGACTGCCCTTACCGATGTGATGAAACAGATCAAGGTTAATACTGCGTCTGGAAAGGTCCTGGTTGTTTTTTGGAATTGGATAAAGATACTGTCATTATGCATTTGTAGGAAATAACTCGAGTTGCCGAGTAGCGTCGCTAGCTGATAAAAGCGAATGGAGCCCCTTGCTGAGGAGAACAAAAAACTCAAAGAGGCCAGGAGCCTCTCAGAGAAGAATATCCAGAGGGCCCAACACGAATGAGACCTTAAGGAGTCCAACGCGCGGGACCTATAATACCAGAAGGGGGTCCTAATCGAAAAGCTGGCTGCTGTGTTCGAGCAAGTGCGGAGCTAGTCCAAGCAGCTGGCCACTATCTCCGGCCAACTGAAAAGTGCTTCCGAGCAGCTGGAGAGGAAAACCAAACAACTTAACAGTGTATCCAAGCAGAAAGTAGGTACGGTATATCAACGAATGTACTTTTGTATTCCTAAACAGCCACATTTTCGGTGACAACTGTTGCGCTTGTAGAGCAAGACGCTGAGCTCAGCCAAATGCGCCAGGCCATCGATCAACTTTGCTAGGAGAAGGAAAAGGAAGCAGAGCGTGCGGACAAACTTGCTGAGGAGCTGAAAGGTGAATTCCTCCTTGTCGGAATTACTGTTGAAGTAGCTTCCTTGTATGATGGATCATTGTAACGCTTGCAGGCTATCGTCATAAAGCCAAAGCATAGTTTGATGTGTTGGTGTAGGAGGCCAAGGTCCAAAAGGAGAACTTCGATGCTGTAATCACCGCCATTAAGCCAGTGCTTGATTGCATTGACCTAGAACCGGCCACTCAGCATGACGGTAGGCGACAACGTTCAGACACCGTCATCCAGAGGTGCAAGGCAGCATGGGAGAACTTCAAGACCTTCAACCACGACGCCATTATGACTGTCACTACCCATGTCCTTGTGGTTGTTCGGTCCCATTACCCAACCATCAACCTTCCATCAATAGGGGTGGGTTCACTGAAGGACTGAGCGATGCGGAGACCCAGCAGCTGGAGGATGAGGTGGAGGACACAGCAAAGATGCTAGCCGGCGATATAGATCTGTTTGGTGAGACAAATGGTAATGGCGGAGCTTAGTAATCTGCTCATAGATTATCATCTGTAAAATCTTGACAGTGTAGTTAGAATGCACGAAAGTGCAAGAAACGATTATTTATCAAATAAATGTTACAAGGTGCATGTGTATGCAGTATATGCAGTTTGCTTGTATTTCGGTGAAAAAAGCTTCGTAGTTTCAATCCTGACGCGATTATGCATAGTTCAAGTAGCATCCAAATAGTTGGTCTGCTACTGATCCCTATGGCCTTGGCCAACCCATTGTCCATAACGTCAAGCACGGAGCCCGTACACGTGTAGGAGTAACAGGCGTGACCCAGGAACCGCCGCCGACCACCCATGACATAGAGCGCGGAATCTGTGGCACGTGTAGGGAGAGGTCGGTGACTGGGTCTTCTCCATAAAAAACAACACGGAACGTGTGCTGCTCGGTGGTTGTTGTACGAACTTGGAGATAAAGGGAGCATAAGCAGCATCCGAGCAATGTATTCTATGCTGAACTCTCGGCCTTGGCTGACCCATAGTCCATAACGTCGAGCGCGGAGTCCGTAGACGTGTAGGACAAACAGGCGTGACCAAGGAACCGCAGCCGACCACCCGTAACATAGAGCGCGGAGCCCGTAGCACGTGTAGGGAGAGATTGGAGACTGGGTCTTCTCCGAAGAGAACAAAAAAGAAAGTATGCTGCTCTCCGATCGATGAAATATCCTGGAGATGTGGAGAAAAGTGTTCGGCGATTTTGGAGAAAACATGTTCGGCGATTACGTTGGAGAAAACGTGTTCGGCGATTTTGGAGAAAACATGTTCGGCGATAACGTTTGGAGAAATCATGTTCGGCGCTAACGTTGGAGAAAACGTGTTCAGCGATTTTGGAGAAACATGGTCGGTGATTTGGAGAAACGTGGTCGGCGCAATTATGGTGATTACGTATTGGAGTTTCATTATGAAGTAGCATGTAGCTCGGTGACCGCGAGTGGATGTTAAACCACAATGGAGACAAAACAGAGACAAGTTATGGAGACCAAAACTTTACTCAATATAAAAGTGGAGTGTACATATCTAGAGTGTTTCAAGGATAGAAACGTATAAGGTGTTCGTTGTGCCATGAGTTGGGAACATCGACTCCTTCTAAGTCACTTAGGCGATAAGACCCTGGTCAAGTAACATCTTTGACGACATAAGGCCCTTCCCAAGGGGAAGAGAGCTTGTGCATCCCTTCAGTTTTTTGTTTTCTGTGGAGAACGAGATCGCCAATAGTAAATGAACGACATTTGATGTTTCGATTGTAGTACCTCCACAAGCCCTCCAGATATTTAGCTATACGAATGCAGGTGATTAGGCGTTCTTCCTTGACCCTGTCGACGTCCTCTGACCGAACAGCCTTGGCCTGCTCTTCATCATAGTTTTCCACTCTAGGTGCTCGAAAAGTAATGTCCGCTGGTAGTATGGCTTCTGAGCCATAGACCAAGAAGTATGGAGTCACGCTGATGCTGTGACTAGCTTGAGTACATAGTCCCCAGACTACAGCTGGAATCTCCTTGAGCCATCTGCCTGGGTGCTTTTCTTCTTTCTGATATAGTCGCTTTTTTAGGGCATCAAGGATCATGTCGTTCGCCCGTTTGACCTGGCCGTTGGCTCTTGGATGGGCAACGGAGACATATTTGATGGAGATGCAATGGTCTTCGCAGAAGTCCCAGAAGTGATGGCCAGTAAATGTAGTTCCGAGATCGGTGATGATGCTGTTTGGTAGACCGAATCTGTGGATGATATCTTCGAAGAGCTCAACTGCTTTCTTTGCAGTAGCCGAGATGAGCGGTTTATATCCAATCCACTTGGAGAACTTGTCGATGGCGACATATACATACCAAAAACCACCTAGTGCTAGTTTGAAAGGCCCGATCATGTCCAATCCCTAGCATGCAAAGGGCCAGGAAGCTGGGATGGTTTGCAGCACTTGCGCCGGCACGTGTATTTGCTTAGCGAAGAATTGGCATCCTTCACAACGTCGGACGAGATCTTCTGCATCAGTGACGGCTGTGGGCCAATAAAAACTAGCTCAAAAAGCCTTGCCAACCAGTGTTCTCGAGGCCACGTGGTTGCCGCAGGAACCAGAGTGAATTTTGAGAAGTAGCTTTACTCCCTCCTCTTGGGTGATGCATTTTTGCAATATCCCCTCCTTGGCACTTTTCCTCATCAAGTTGCCATCCACCAGCATGTAAAGCTTGCTTCGACAAACTAGGCATTCAGTTTCAGTCTTGTCAGTGGGTACCTCGGCGCTGGTGAGGTATTTGATGAATTGCTCCCTCCAATCGACGACTGGCGAAGGTACCGCAAGTACCAACTGCTCGGCAGGGGGAACCTCTTCGACTTCCTTATCTTCTTTGATGGATGGCGCCAAGAGATCTTGAACGAAGACCCCTGGCGGGATCGCGGTGCGAGAAGAGCCCAACTTGGATAAGTGATTGGTGAGCTGATTTTGGTCATGTACCACATGGTGATACTCGATGCCGTAGAATTTTCCTTCGAGCTTCCTAAATTCGTTGCAATATGCGTCCATCTTCTCACTGGAGCAAGACCAATCTTTGTTAAGCTAGTTAATGACCAGTGTAGAATCACCGTACACCATGAGGCGTTTGATGCCGAGCTCGATGGCTATACGGAGTCCATGGAGACATTCTTCATATTCGGCGGCGTTGTTGGAGGCTAGAAAATGTATCCGAAGAACGTACCGGAACTTATCCTTGGTCGGCATAATGAACATAATGCCTGCTCTAGCACGTTGATGTTAAGGGTGCCATCGAAGTACATCACCCAATGCTCGGGGCAAGTGGCAGCGATAGGCTCTTGGATCTCAGTCCAGTCAACGATGAAATCAGCGAGCGCTTGTGACTTGATGGTAGGCCTGCTTCTAAATTCAATGGAGTAGGTACTGAGGTCAACGGCCCACTTGATGATGCGACCATTGGCCTCCTTGTTGCGAAGAATGTCCCATAGAGGGAACTTAGTGACCACGGCGATCTTGTAATAGTCGAAATAATGTCGGAGCTTGCGCGACGTAATCAAGATTGCATATAACAGCTTCTGTACATGAGGATAACGAGTTTTGGGCTCATTAAGTACCTTGCTTATGAAGTACACCAGATGTTGCACCTTGTAGGCATGTCTGGCTTCCTCACGTTCGATGACAATAGCTGTGCTGACAATGCAGGAAGTGGCGGCGATGTAGATCAACAGAGTTTCATCTGGTCGTGGTGTTGTCATGATTGGAGGCTTTGTTAAGAACAACTTGAGTTGCTCGAAAGCTATGTCTGCTTCCTCCGACCAGGAGAAGCGCTCGAAGGCCTTGAGGAGCTTAAAGAAAGGTAGCCCTTTTTTGCTAAGGCGTGATATGAAGCGGCTTAAGGCGGCCATGCAGCATGTAAGCTTCTATATATCCTTGACACATATCGGCCGTTTCATGTTGGTGATGGCAGAGACCTTGTTAGGGTTAGGTTCGATGCCTCGAGCACTGACAATGTAGCCTGGTAGTATGCCAGATGGAACTCTAAAGATGCACTTTGAAGGGTTCAACTTCCATCGGTATTTGTTCAAGTTGGCGAAGGTTTCCTCAAGGTCGACGATAAGATTATCGATGGCCTTGGTTTTGACAACCACATCATCGATGTAAGCTTCGACGTTGCGGCCGATCTGTTGGTCGAGGCACATCTAGATGACCCTTTGATAAGTTGCTCTGGCGTTCTTGAGTTCGAAGGACATAGTTTTGTAATAGTAGGCACCGAAGGGCGTGATGAACGATGTCTTGATCTGATCTTCTTCCTTCAGAGAAATCTGGTGATAGCTGGAGTAACAATCAAGGAAGGAGAGCAGTTCATAGCCAGCGGTGGAGTCTACAACCTCATCTATCCGAGGCAGACCGAAGGGGTCTTTAGGGCAATGTTTGTTAAGTTCAGTATAATCAACACACATTCTCCATTCTTTATTCTTTTTTCAAACGAGAATAGGGTTTGCTAACCAATCTGGATGATACACTTCTTTTATGAATCCAGCAGCTAAGAGCCATTTTATTTCTACCCTAATAGCCTCCTTCTTGTCTGGCATGAATTGGCAGAGTTTCTCCCATGGTACCCCTGGCATGTCTATAGGTTTCCAAGCAAACACGTTGGCATTGGCACGTAGGAAGGAGATGAGCGCGCTTTCCTATTTGGGGTCAAGGTGAGCCCCAATCTTCACAGTCTTGAAGGGATCGTCGAGGCCGAGGCTAACCTCCTTGACTTCCTTTGACTTGGCAAAGGTGCGAGGAGGCTCTAGCTTTGGGATCTCCAAGTCTTTGGCAGGCACTGTCTTGGCTTCGGTGACCATACTAGCCATCTGGATGGAGAGGTCAGTAGCTTCGGCAAGGGCGAGACTCTCCGTCTCGCAAGCATAGGCGATGGTGAGGTTGGATCGCAGGGCCAAGACTCCCACATGTGAAGGCATCTTCAGCACCAGATAGGTGTAGTGTGGCATGACCATGAACTTAGCCAGAGCTGGCCAACCAAGTATGGCGTGGTAGGCGGTGTCGAAGTCGGCGACGTAAAAGTTGATATGTTCCATGTGGTAGTTGCTTGCCGTGCCGAACTAAACTGGTAGGGTAATCTCTCCAAGCGGTTTGGAGGCCCTGCCTGGCACCACACTCCAAAAGGTGGAGTCGGAAGGTGTGAGATCGAACAAGCCGAGGCCTAGCTCTTTTAGGGCTTCGGCGAAGAGGAGATTCAGAGCGCTCCCACCGTCAACGAGCACTTTTCTAAAGAGCACCTTCTATACGGTTGCATCGAGGATGAGGGGAAAATGCCCCATGTAGGGAATATCCGCCCACTGGTCAGCCTTGCTGAAGGTGATGGGGACCTCAGACCATGGGTGATAGCTAGGGTTAGCGGTGGCGTCTTCCGTAGTAATAGAGAGCACCCACCGTGCGGCAAGCTTCTGCTCTCTTCTACTCTTAGTGGAGGCAATGCCCTCGAAGATGGTGGCAACCACCTTATCATGGTCCTGAAAGGCATTGTTGTTGCCCCTAGGTGGTCGGCAACCTCTAGCTCCATCGTTGGCGTCGTCGTTGAGCCTCTTGTCCTGGAACTCCTTGGCCAAACCAATGCAGTCCTTCATCTTGTGTTTGGCGTTCTTGTGAAGAGGGTACGGGCCGTCGAGGATCTTTTGGTACTGTTCGTTGTAGTTGCGCTTGGCATGAGGTTGACTGACGGTGGCGACGATGTGTTCTGGCCGGTGGCAGTGATTTTGGCCAAGCCTATGTCCTCCTATGCGATCACGACCACTGTCGCGATGGTAGCTATGATCATCGGGGTAGCGGTCGCTATGGTGCCGGTCATCGGGGCGGTCGTCGTAGCGGTGAGATGGGCGATGAGTGCCTGCATCCTCGTTGAAGCGCACCTCAGCTTCCTCAGCATCAGCGTACTGGTTGGTCATAGTTATCATCTTGCCAATACCGGTGGGTGGCTTGCGGTTGAATTTGGAGTGAAGCTCACGATGGTGGAGTCCTTAGATAAAGGCGGTGATGACTTTAGCTTCCGTGATGTTGGGAATAGAGTTCCTCATCTCAGAGAAATGTCGGATGTAGCTGTGGAGGAGCTCGGATGGCTTTTGGTTGATGCGGCTGAGATCATGCTTGGTGCCGGGTCGAGTACACGTGGCCATATAGTTGTCAGTGAAGACTTTCTTTAGCTCTTCCCATGATCCTATGGAGTCTGGCGCAAGGCTGGTAAACCAGCTCATGGCGGGTGGCGTGAGCATGACGGGGAGATAATTCGCCATGATGCTGGTGTCTCCTCGGGTAGCGCGAACAACAGTGGCATAAGCCTATAGCCACTATATCGGGTTCATTCTTCCTTCATAGGGCTTGATCCCAGTGATCTTAAAACCATAGGGCCACCAAAGTCTTCGGAGTGCCCTTGTGAAAGCTAGAGGCCCCTCAAGGTTGTTGACACCGTCATCTGTGGTGTTGCAATCAGGGATGGGCTCAAGGGCTGAGTCTGGGTTGCCGTACTCCTGGCGATGACGCACTTCGTCTTCATGGCGACCGAAGCGACGTTGCTCGATACGCCGTTGCACATCCTGGAGGTTGCTGAGATGCACTCGAGTGTCCTGTTCGATCTCCTGGTCATGTTGGCGATGGTGTTCGACACAATGGCCCTCGGCTCCCCCTGGAGAGGTAGCGACTGGTCGGTGAAACAGCTTTGACTAGGGCGGCGATTGGATCTTGGCGCAGCTGATCGGTGAATCGTGCTTGGTCTCTGATCCTCGTGAATCTCATTGACCTAACAGTGAGCCGCTTTAAGCATGGTGACGATCTTGGCGAGCTCGGTTGTTTGAGGGAAACGAGCGAGCTCATTGGCGGCTACTACCAGATTGGCGCTTAGAGTCTTGAAGACGTCGTGGCCATCGATGCGGAGAAATTCTTTGTCGAGGTCACGGTGAAGTGGGAGCAGTCTTCCTTGTGAATCGAGCCGATTATCCCAAGCAGCCTCGGCCCTTGCAATGGCTGCCTCATTTTCTCGGTGCTGCATGTGGTTGACGTTCCGGTTCTCCCGAGCAACGCGCTCCTCCTCGGTTTCACCGTTTCGAGGAGGGCTGTCGATGCTGACGTTGAAGATTGCACCACCCTAGAAGGGTGGAAGGAGGAGTTGCTCGGAGAAGGTTTCGGCGAGGGTCTCCGTAGAGCCTTGAGACTTGGAGCCCTGAGTTTCTTCCGGGATGGTCTAGAGGGGCACCCTGGGGCTCCGGCCTAAGTGTAGCATGTTGACGGCTGGCGAAAGCTGGATGGCGACCTGGTCAATGGGTAGATGGACGCAGTCCACCTAGTCGGCAAGTTTGCCCCTTAGGGCATTTTGGTAAGTGGCGGCGGCGTTGGTGAACCCGAAGGGTAGGGCCGTAACCCCTGCAATTTCCCGGGTGGCCTCCGATAGATCTAGATCGGAGGGTGGTCGGTGCTGAACCAGACTACCCAGAGCCGATTCAGCGATGGAGAGACAATCGATGATGTGGGGGTATGGCCCTCAGTATCCTCAAGACAAGACATGGGCCGCACCATCAGAGGTGGCCCGGCCCACAAGATCGAGGCATGCACGGCAAGATTACAAGTTGTACTAGATATTGTAATAGTACCAAATAGGATACTTTACTTATAACCCTCCTCCTCTAGACTATATAAGGAGAGGCAGGGGTCCTCCTCAGGGATCACCTCAATCAATATAGAATAATGAGACACAGGACGTAGGTATTACGCCAATACGGCGGCCAAACCTGTATAAATCTTATGTCTTGTGCCTCTGTAACCATCTGGTTCCTGATTACACGCACCGTCTACCGACAATCTACCATTATGGGCATACCCCTAGATGGACTGCTGACCATATTTCGTCAACAGTGGTGCGCCAGGTAGGGGGTGTGTGTGCTGATCCATGGTAAACTAGATGGCGTACCTCAAAACCAACGTCGTTTGCGGCAACTCATCTTGCTACGATGGCCTCCTTCAACAACATCTACGACGAATCGGCGACGGCGTTCAACATCGTGCGCGGCAGCCGTCATCAGATCCATCTACAAGTCGAAGCTTGACTGGTGGTCGACGAATTCATCGCCCGATTGCACATGTGGGAATCGATCAATTTGGCATGGTCTGACTCATGCATCTAGACAGAATAATTATCGCGGAGTTGCGGACGCTACCGCTCGATCGTTGCTGCTGCCTCAAAGTGGAGTCGGTTTCCTTCTTCGAGTTCATTTTGGAGCAAGAGAAAATCAATCTACAAAGGATGCTGACATCGGCACCATGTATGATCGTGTACATGTGCTACGACAACAAGCTAGCAAGGGGGCATGCAAGCCGATGGAGATTGCACATATGTGATTCCAAGCCAATAGCAAGCAAGCGAGGCCATGGCGTCTGTGCATATGCATGCACATATAGACCAAGATATGTACATACTTACGCGTTTCTATCGACCGAGCTGCATCAGATCGGATGCTGCTCATCTCATAATTCAGCACAAGACCAAAAGAGAGTCGCTCGAGTCGCCGACACTAATATGAGGATGACGTCGCCCGGACTACTTACTTCGACCACCTACCGCGAAGCAATGATGATCGCCGCGAAGAACAGCGCCGTGACAACCGCGACTGCTGCCTTGATGACAGTTCGAAAAGCTTGAGCGCCGGGCAACTTCGTCAACGCCAACTAGATAATGTCATACGCCACCGACCAGACATTCTATCTAAAGCTAAGTCACGCTTTAATATTTTTTCTAAATATTCTCCAATCTCCGTATATCGCCATAATGCTTCTCCGAGCTGTTTTCTCTATGTTTGCTCTCCAAACGTTTTTCTTTCATGTATACCATCTTAAAGATGACATACAGCTAAGTCTAAGGTGAACCCTCGAATAGTCACATTGATGCTCGGATGCCTCCAGAGACGGCTCTATCTCTAGCTCCTCCCTACACGTGCACGAGCGTCTGCCCTCTGAGTTATGGGTGGTCGGCAGCGGCTCCTTAGCGATGCTTGTTACTCCTACACGTGCACGAGCTCCGCGCTCGATGTTATGGACTATGGGCTAGCTAGGGCTGGAGACTCAGCTACACACTAACTGTTCGGGCAGTTTATATTAAACATGAATATATTTTCACGCCAACTGATCGTCGAACTGCATACGCCGTTTCATCACCATTGCTAATTTTTCTCCGGAGTTTATTTATTTGTGCATCATGTACTACCCGTTCTACATGTTTGTATTGCAGGATCATCATCCAGGTGATCGGACCACCTGGTGCTCGGACTTCTCCACCGATCAACTGGTCGGACCGCTTGGTTCATGGACTCCGTCGCCGACCAGTTGATCGGACTGTTCACCACTCGTGCTTCATCGCCAGCAACGCCGGTTACTCCTCAGCGCTCGGATTCTTCATGCTCGAGGACTAAGTGGGCACACTTCACCTTGCAGACATCACCAGCAATGCCAAGGACTCCTTGCTCTTCGGTGCTCGGACATCGCCAGCGACGTCGGGGACTCCTCGCTCCTCGGTGCTCGGTCATCGCCAGCGACGCCGAGGACTCCTCGCTCCTCGGTGCTTGAACTTCACTAGTGACGTCGGGGACTCCTCGCTCCTCGATGCTCGGTCATCGCCAGCGACGCCAAGGACTCGTTGCTCCTCGGTGCTCTGACTTCACCAGCGACGTCGGGGACTCCTCGCTCCTCGGTGCTCAGTCATCGCCAGCGACACCGGGGACTCCTCGCTCCTCGGTGCTTGGACTTCGCCAGCGACATCGGGGACTCCTCGCTCCTCGGTGCTTGGTCATCGCCAGCGACGCTGGGGACTCCTCGCTCCTCGGTACTCGGACTTCGCCATCGACGCTGGGGACTCCTCGCTCCTCGGTGCTCAGACTTCGCTAGTGATGCCGGGGACTCGTCGCTCCTCGGTGCTCGATCATCGCCAGCGACGCTGGGGACTCCTCGCTCCTCGATGCTCGGACTTCGCCAGCGACGCCGGGGACTCCTCGCTCCTCGATGCTCGGTCATCGCCAGTGACGCCGGGGACTCCTCGCTCCTCGATGCTCGGTCATCGCCAGCGACGCTGGGGACTCCTCGCTCCTCGGTGCTCAGTCATCGCCAGCGACGCCAGGGACTCCTCGCTCCTTAGTGGTCGGACATCGCCGCCTACGCCGAAGACTCCTCGATGCTTTCTTGGTGGTCGGATCATGCTACGTCTCGTCGATGTGCTATCAAGTTGCTCCATGCTGTTCGGATCAGGGTGCTGATCTTGGGCAGCATGTTTGGGGTCTTGATACGTGCATGTCAGACGACATGGACAAGCTTTTAGACTTCTTTTTCTTTGACCCTGCTACAAGATTCATTCTTCATCTTCCAGCAGGCTCAGGGACTAAGTGGGCACACTTCACCTTACGGTGAATGTACTTGTTCTCATCTCGAGGCTACGCCTGGGGACTAGCTACCTGCTCGGCTGGTCTTCTACTTTCTGACCCTAGCACCATGTGACTACGTCACCTACTGTCAGGCTTGGGGACTAGCTGTGGGGGTATGGCCCCCGGTATCCTCAAGACAAGACATGGGCCGCACCATCAGAGGTGGCCCGGCCCACAAGATCGAGGCATGCACGGCAAGATTACAAGTTGTACTAGATATTATAATAGTACCAAATAGGATACTTTACTTGTAACCCTCCTCCTCCAGACTATATAAGGAGAGGCAGGGGTCCCCCTCAGGGATCACCTCAATCAATACAGAATAATGAGACACAGGACGTAGGTATTACGCCAACACGGTGGCCGAACCTGTATAAATCTTGTGTCTTATGCCTCGGTAACCATCTGGTTCCTGATTACACGCATCATCTACCGACAATCTACCATCATGGGCATACCCCTAGATGGACTGCCGACCATATTTCGTCGACAGACGAGCTTCAATCCAACCCAATCGATGGATTCGATCAGATCGTCATTGTTGATCTACCTCCTCTAGTAGCAAGGAAGCGGACGGCGAGTTGTTGCTGAAGGAGACCTTGGAATCGGCTCCGAGATCGGATCTAGAGTTGCAGGTGTGGGGGTGGTCAGCGCAGAACTGATCTGCCCTGGCTCGAGGAGCTCTCTGACTCTGTCAGTGTTGATGACCCACGAGATGGATCCGACTGTGAAGATCTGGCCGGACTGCGGACGGGACGAAGAGCCTATGGAAAAAGCCATCTTGTTCAACAAGGAAACAATACACACACCCCTACCTGGCATGCCAACTGTCGACAGAATATCGTCAGCAGTCCTCCGAGGGGTATCCCACGAAGGTAGATTGATCGGCAGAGGAGCGTGAGATCAAGAACAAGAAGGCAACAGAGACACATGAGTTAGACAGGTTTAGGCCGTTAGTATGACGTAATACCCTACTCCTATGGTCTGTTGGTTTGTATTAGCTATCGTATGATATTACGTGAGTTTGGAGGGGGTCCCTGCCCGTCTTATATAGTCCGGGGAGCAGGGTTACAAGTTGGTTAGATCTGAGAGATAACCGGAAAGTAATAACTGATTACAGGAATCTTGAGATCATACATATCCTAACAGATCTCGTACCATCTTCAGGATATCTTCCTGTTGTCTTGCGGGAGGCGCCGAGCAGAGTTGTGCCCTGTAAGGCTTCGTCTTGTGGGCTAGGCCACCCCTAGGGGTGCAGCCCATGTGGTCTGCCATGGGTATCCGGGGTTGTACACCCCACTGCCGGGGTGAATTTTTCCAAGACACCTCAAAAATTTGACGTAGAACCAAATGCCAGCTAAAGGTTATGATTATATCAAATTTTGATAAGACATTCTTGACTTTCATAAAAAAACACTCTAAGCAGTTGTTTGGTCGATCTCTCTAAAGGGGTCAGAGGGGACAAGAGAGATTTAAATTTAAAGCTTATTCAGTCTGTCTAGTGAATTGGAGTAGTCCATCCTCAAAACATCTCAATACATGTAGAGAGTAAATTAGTGCAGTGAAACAAAACATTGGCTTGTTTGACTGCACCACAATTTATACTAGTATATTTCTCCGTGCTAACGCTACGGGGTTATGAAGTCCAAAGTTAATTCTATTAAATTTGAAGTACTCATTAAGATTCAATCAAAAACACATTTCTGTAGCTCAAAAAAATTGAAGCGATACCCGTTCACAAAGCATAGATGTACTTTTGTCGCAAAAGTTAGAATTCAATCTTGTTTTATAAAAAATCATATAAAATGACAAATATGAATGTATTTTTTCTTATACTTTTTGAAAATTTTGAGGGAATTCCAACTATTGAAACAAAAGACACCTATGGGATATGGATACATCTCATATTTTTTGAGCAATCGAAATACAATTTTTTATGAGTTCTCATGACTTGCACTACGTATTCCCTCCCCACCCGCTTGTACAGAAGACATTGTCCATGTACATTGCAAATAAGATTGCAAAAGATCAATATGTGCAACCCAATGTACCAACAACAACAATTTTAATAGTTTAAAAAAAAACAATTTTAACCATGACACCGGACCACATGTATACGACACACCAGACAACAACAATTTACCCTGTTTGCTTGGCTTATAAGCCGTACTTTTTTCACCAACGAACAGTATTTTTCTCTCACAACAAATTAGCCAACATTACTTTCAGCCATGGCTTATCAGCCAAGCGAACAGGGCAAATAAGCTGGTACTATGTATCCTCCTCCAGGATGGAACCTTTTTAGAAGTCAGTGCCTTTCTGAAGTGGATCTTCAACTTTCAGCAAACAAACAAAAAAAATCTATGTTTGTTAGCATATCTGGACAGGAGACCACAAGCTGTTGACGACACACGAAGAGTAGCAAGTGTAGTTCGATCTGCTTGCTTAGCTACTGAAGTATAAAGCTATTAGTAACTACGAAGTGCGCTAGTAACTAATGTCGATGTTTAGAAGAATAACCTGCACTCGATTAACCACTAAGGTATATCTCCCACCTGAAATATTGTACCACACACTAAATAAAAATTTAGAAGCCAAGATTCATATGCATTCTCTCTTATACTTCAACATCTACCATGTTTTAGGTTTATGTCAGCTATTGGTTGATCCTAGATCAATACCTAGCTGCTAGCTCATAGTGGGTGAGTGAAATCAAAAGTTAAGAGTATAATAAAGGACAAACAATAGTTTGGAGAACGTAGCTATAAGCATTGTTTTATATCCACTGGCAACATCACATAATATTTATGGTACTACTATGAATAACAGTAGCAGGAAAAGAGTTTCAGAATCCGACCTATCAGTTTTGGCTTAAAGATAAATTCAATAACTTTTGAAGACATGATAAGCCTCCCAGCGTTATAACCAGCAATATCATTGGCAATTAGGAGCAATTTCTGCAATATAAAATTAAGCCATGTATGCGCAATTATAGTTCCTTCAGGAAGGAGAAAAATAACCCAAATCACTATGCAGAAAAGAACGTTTTTTGGATGTATATACCTTGACCTGCTTCTGAACATCCTTGATGTAGTCTAAGGCCAGATCCAACATGTCGGCAATGTTGGTTTGCTGCAGTCATCAACAAAACCAGACGCACAATAATCGGTCGTCAGTTTGTCTACCTTGGGCCGTTCTGTTCAATCAGGGGTGGAAAGGGAAAAAATATTGTGATATTTCACTGTTGGGCATGAGCTCCTACAGCTTTCGTATCCGCTCACTGATCTTCATCCTCCTCACTTGACAGCGACAATGACATGAACCAGTTTCTAGTTTTTTCCTTTCTTTTTTTGGATTGGACTGAGAAACCAAGCGAGAATTTAAGAGTAGCAGTTAGGAATGCAGTTGGTGCTAGCCGCAGGGCACGAACCCGCTTGGCGATGCTGCGCAGATTGCCGCCATCTCCGCCGAGGCCACCGTCTTGCGGCCGTTCCATCAGGACTGATAGCAGACTGCATGGTATAAAGTTAAGGCGTTACGGAATATACAATGATCAAACAATAACATCATTCAAAATAGATAGAGCAAATTGTAAAGTATCAGATCACAGAATCACAAATACCTCTGACGAATCTTCTTGAGTTCCCTAAGAGAGGGGGCACCTTCGGTAGGAGGCCCCGGCGGGCGCTGCAGCTGCGATAACGAGGAGATTTAATGAAGGGGCCAAAGCCTGACCTAGGTCGATGCCGCCGCCGTGCTGAGGGCCACTCCCCCAGGACAATGACCTCAGCTCCCTCGTCCTAGGGCTGTCGCTGAGTGGGCCACCCGCGCCGGGAGCCACCCGGGCTAGAGATGCACTAACCTAGGCCAACGCCGCGCCGTGAAGGGCTCTCGCAGAGGCAACGCATCGCCGGTAAGGCCAGCCGTCGGACAGAGTCACTACTAGAGAAGAAGGCCTGCCGCAGGTCCTCCCTCACTGCGCCACCCGCTGCCACCCGCCGCCCCCGAGCGCCTGCTGCAGCCAGCGCAGGGCGACGCCGGTCTCGACCTTGAGCGCCTTCAGCGCCTTGATCGCGGCATCCACGTCGGCCTTGGATGCGCCGCCGTCGGCCTTGAGTGCATGCATGAACTTGGCCTGCCTAGCATCACCTACGCCGCCATCGCTCCCAAGAGGCGAGAGCCCTGGTGAATCTTGCGGTGGAAGGGAGAGGTATCGAACCGTGACTACAGTCGCACGCGGGCTTGGGAGATGCACGGGCGTTTGAAGCCGGTGAGAAGCCTGTGATCACACATGGAACACCGGCTGTTATGATTTGGTTCGGTTGTTTTATTAGCCTTAATTTTAATGGAGACAAAATTTTGTCTATATTTTTTTTGGATATATAATGGTTGGAGGTTTTTAGCGGAGATATTTTTCTGAGGAGACCTAATATAATTTTGATTGATCCAATGAATTGAAGTGGAAAAATAATTACTTATTTATCTCAATCCAAATGTATTGACATAGGTTAAAATACAAAACTATTTAATTTTTTACTCCAACATATATGGAACGTGAGTGCAGCCAAACAAAATTCAACACAAAATTTCATCCCCTTCCATTCCTTGCCTCTGCTATCTAGGGACGGCGCGCGGCGTATCAACGATTCCGAGGGGGAGTTGGTGACTCCTTCACCTGGCAGGTGGGTCCTCCAAGGCAACGCATCGCATGCGGGTTTCTCACATAGTCACATCCAATGGTGACGAGCAGAGGATGTCCCTTTTATCTGATCCAACGGCGGGAAGGGTCCACGTGGGAACTCCGCCACTGCCGGTACGCGCACGCACCCGATCGAGTGTACCCGTGCTCGTGGCGCTGGCCTAGGCGAAGTCGCGGTCACTGCCGCATGGCCTTGGCCTCCCTCGTGGCCTCGCTCCAAATAACCGCCACCACCGCTGCCGTGGTGAGATTCCGATTCCGCTTCCACATTGGCCACGCCATGGCCTCCTTCGGTGCCGCCACTGGCATGAGCGCAACCACAGGGGCCTCGCCGGCAAGGGTGGGCGTGGTATAGATGACCTCCGTTGGGGACGTCGACGCCAACTATGCCACCTGCTCCCACCTCACCAAGGCAATCCCTCCTTAAGTAGATGTAGGCTTTTCTCACATGTTGGATGAAAATAATCTAACTCAAGCACAAGAGAAATGCCTAGATCTTGACACCCAAGCTATTGACATTATGTATAGATCTTTGGATGATAGCATATTTGGTGAGATCATAAACATGAAGACCGCCCATGAGATTTGGATTTATCTCAATGAAAAATATGGGATGGTCTCCGATGACGATGATGATGAGCCCAAGAAGGAGGCACATGAGGATGTTGAGCATAGCCACAATTCAGTGATTGTGGAAGATTGCTCCACCTCATGGTCAAGTGATGATGATGATGATCATACTACAAGATCACTTGACAAGATTGATGATGATGCCACAAGTGATGTCAATGATGATGCTACTCCATGCGCACTTGATGGTGATAATGATGGATCATGCTCGGGCTATGAGAGTGATGTTTCTTCAAGCTCTCCATCTACATCACATTGCTTCATGTCACAAGGTGACACTAAGGTATCTAATGCAAATGTGATTGATCTTGATTCATATGAGGAGCTTTTAGATAGATATGGTTGCATGATCATAGCTTTAAAAAAAGAAATGGCTAAAACCAAGAAATTAAAAAATAAAAACTCTTTTCTAAAGAACACATGTCAACAACAAAAGCATCTACTTTATGTTACTACTTGTTCATATGAGGAGCTAAAATTGGCTCATGATGAACTAAGTGTTGCTCATGTTACTTGGTACAAGACCATGCTTTTCTCACTAAGGAGCTTTCCAATGGAAAAACTAAAACTAGTGAGAGCTCATCACATGGGTCAATTGATCAATCACATATTGTTGCTAACCCTTGTGATGTAGGCAAGAAACATGTATCCACCTCTTGTGATGATTTATTAGAAATGCCATGTTCTTCACAAAGAGATGCTTGTTTTACTTCTATGTCTTGTGAGACTAACCTTTTGAAGGAGAACAATGAGCTCAAAAATGAAGTGAAGAATTTGAGCAACAAGTTAGAGAGGTGCTACAACTCAAAAGTCACCTTTGAGCACATGTTGAAGACTCAAAGAAACTATGGTGATAAGTGTGGCCTTGGCTTCAAGAAGAAGATGACAAAGGGCGAAAGAAAGAGAGAAAAGAAGATGAAGAAGCAAGAGAAAGAGAAGCTTTCTCATTTCATGTGGTATCGATGCCATAAAGTGGGACATCTTGCAAATACTTGCCCAAACAAAGAGAAGCTCAAGGAGATAAAAGAAGAAGAGAGGCTCAAGCATGTAAAATGCTTCAAGTGCCGCACATGGGGTCATCTCATCTCTATGTGCCCAACCAAGCAATTGGTGAAGCAACAAATGAAGCCTCAACTAGAGCCACAAGATGAGCAAGAAAAGAAGCCCCAAACTCAAATCAAGATCAACCATGAAGATAGTGGTGATTTGATGATAAAGAAGAAGAAAACTAGAAGGGGTGGAAAAGTAAGAGAAAGAGCAATGCGTTCAAGGACGAATCAAGATGCAAAGCAAATGAACAAGAACAAAGAAGAGAAAATGAAGAAGATTGCTCACATGAGGTGTTATAGTTGTGACATATTGGGTCACCTAGATTTGGGTTGCCCAAACAAGCTTGAGAAGAAGGCTCAAGCAAACAAGGAGAAGCAAGGCAATGAGAAGCATAACATGAGAAAGGAAGAGAAGGCTCAATCAAAGAGAAAGTGTTACTCATGCCAGGAAAGGGGACACATGGCATATTCATGTCCCCTAGGTAGCACTCCTAAGCCTACTTCAATTGATGATGATTCTATGCTTAGGAAGGATGGTAATGGTACCTCTATGGTTGTTATTGCAAAACATCCCGCTACTCATACTAAGGCTATGGCTAAGTATGTTGCTCCTAACTTGAGAGGACCCAAACTTATTTGGGTACCATCAAAAGGTGGATGATTGTTTGTAGGTACCATCGGCATTGGAGGCTTGATTCAATTGATTTCACATTGATCATCATATGTTGAGCCAAGTATCGAAGCTTAATGCAATCCTATCCCAATGCCAAGCCAAGAATTAGTGAAGTCCAAGAGTGCTACAACATACAAGTGTCATATTCAAGTTGTGGATGATTTATTAGATATATATATATATATATTTGATGGCTTAAAAGAATTTGAGTTGAAGCTTGCTAATTGGATGATCATGAGCTAACCAAGATATATCTCTTGTTGATCATTTTATTTGGGTGCATATGAGTTAATTGAATTGGATAAATAATATGCAATGTTGCTTGCTATAAGATGATTGAATGGATAATTGCTTAGTAATCAAGTTTGGATTGATTTGTGTTGGATAAATTCATGAGATGACTTTTAGTATGTGGATTGAATGGATATATGTCTTGTGAAAGTATTAAAACAAGTTAATTTCAAGTTTGATTCAATTTGAAGAAGTATAGCTCATGTGAAGAAATCTATCCTATAATTGAGAATCTGAGCTAGTTGTGATCTTAGCCATGTTGAGTGATCAAAACTTATTGGATTGGCATAAAAATTGGTGTACATGCTCTGGACTTATGGTATAAGATTATGTACAAATTTCATGAGAATTGGATAAGAGATGCTTCGGTTTTGGAGTGGATCTTGTCAACTATAGTGCAGCAGTTTTCAGCATGTAACAGTTGTGGAAAAATTAAAATTTGGTAGCAATATAGAAGTCAAATGTAGCTCATAGTTTTACAGCTACTATATAACTTAGTGAAGCATATCTCCACCAAATTTCATGGTATTTGGATTTGTACTTTGGGAGATATGGATTTTTCCTTGAAGAGTATAGAATCTGCCAGAAAAGTGACAATTATTGAATTTATTTGGAGTCACTTTGATTGAAATGTCCTCAAGTTGAAACATGTTTATAAGTAATTGAGGCACCTAAGTTTGGTTTTGAGATGATCTAGAAGCATGACAAGCAAAGAGTACAATGACATTTCATTGTGGAGTGTACTTTGCACACATTCGGTACTCAAATTGGAAGATCAAGATCAAACTTAAGATAAAGATGAAGTTTAAGTTCAAGTAACTATTGGAAATCATTTGGTAGAAAGAAAGGGACTTAAACAAGTAGAAAGAAAAGGACTTAAAGAAGGAATCAAGGTTACTCATCAGGTTAAGTCTATCACTTGGATCAATCAATCAAGTTATTTCAAGTAAGTATCAAGAATGATTCTTGGAGAGAGGTCACTTCTCCCTAGTGTAGAGGCTTGCCGCCTATGTGTAGGTAAACCAAGTGTGGTACTTGGAAAGCTAACATAGAAGTGGTGATCCAAGGGACATTTGAGATGCTTAGTTGAAGCAATCAAAAGGGTTGATCAATCAAAGCAAGCAACACCCAAAAGAGAGCTAGTCATGGCAATTCAAGTGGTATTCCAAATAGTTCTCTCATGCAAGCAAACATCAAAAGATGAAGCAAGCTAACAACAACAAGATATTGCACTTGATCATATTAGTGGTTCTCAAATCATATGGGTGAAGAATGGATTTCATTATTCATGATTGGTCTTCTCCAAGCTTATAATTGGACTTCACATTGCTATTGGAGTAATGAATTGGAATCTATGTGACTATCCTCTACTCCAACATAGCAAATGTATCATTGTAATGAGAATGATCATTTCATTCCTTACTAGTATGCGATTAGTGCATATAGTACATGCTTCATAGGATCATGCATAACAAATGAAATGTTTAAATTCATAGCCTACCACTATTGCTTGAATGATTAGTTGATCTAGTGGTTAGTATATGAATTTGTTCATGAGCTAGTGAACCCAAATACTTGATTTAATTTGTATTGCCAACAAGTGACAAGTATGACCTCGATAAGATAACCTCCAAATAAGTGTGAAGAAGCTTAGAGAGGGTTCAAACCGGACTTGGAAGCTTAGGTAAATCAATTTAGTTCAAGTCAACCATAGAAGCTCATGATAGTGATAAGAGTACAAGCATAAGACAACAATGCAAATAGATATCTAGTTTGGTTGATTCAAGTGGTGTCTAGACTCAATTGACCTATCAAGTGGAATACACAAGTGATATCTAGATCAACTCACAACTGATATCCGACAAAGTGGTACTCATGAAGATAGCAAATGTTCAAGAAATGAGTTTTATTGATAAATTCAACAAGTGGTTCCATACTAGAAAATTCTTTCAAAGTGGTATCACATCTACACGTGGTATTAATCATGCAAGACGATGGTTCCACAAGTGATCCTCAACTTTAAGTGATCATCAAATGAAGAATGCATCCCTCACCTACAAGAGCTTAAGTTTATCAAATGGATGACCCATGCTATGACATATGGGGAGGTGTCCCACAAATTGGTATCAAGGTCGAAGATCCTATGTGTGGTATCTCAAGGGATACAAGTGGTGTCATTCCAACAATCAAGTGTTGTCCATAAAAAATGCAAGATTCAAGCCTCAACCATCTACCCCAAATGTAAACCTTTGCATCAATGAGAAGCACACCTTTTACAGAAATTGATGACAAAGGGGGAGAGATTGTACAAAGATATGAAAGCTTTGAGAGAGATTGAGACAAAGAAGTAGAGGTTGTACATGGACATGGACAAAGAGGGAGCAACAATGAAGAAAAGAGATGGATCAAAATTCTTGGACAAGAGAAGCACACAAGTGGGGGGAGCAAGCTCATGAACTTTGATTGGTTGCATTTGATATGTGCATAGTCATGTGCTTGCTTGCATTGCATAAATTTTTTAAATTTGATATGCATGCTTGTGTGGTGTATGCTAGTTGTAGAACTTGAATGATGATTTATAACTAGCATGCATAGGATGGTAGCTAGACTTGTATTTTTACATGTGGTACTAGAACCTTGCTTATAATGTTGATCTCACGGGGTTTCTAGTATTTTTGTTGTCTAGCTACTCATGGTGCTAAGGATGGTGTTAAAAGTGCAACTCCGATTGGTATCACACTTTAAAGGTTTATTCTATACACCTTAGCATCATTTAGTAGTAATTACTCTCCCACATTTTAATCTATGCATATGTGCGAGCTTTAAACCAAACACTCTAGCACATATGTAGGGGGAGCTAATACTACCATTTTGGGTTTGTGGTACTTGTCCAAAATCATTTACACATGGTAAAATTGCTTGGGCAAGCAACATGAATCCAAAAGAGCTTAATATCCATATCTCTGTAGAGTTATCATCAATTACCAAAAAGGGGGAGTTGAAAGGTCCTTGTTTGGTTTTGGTAATTGAGTGATAACCCTAGGTGGACTAATTGTGTTTATGTGAGATGCATAGGTGATTAGTCCATAGGTACATGTGTGTGAGCAACATATGCAATGGAGGTGGAAATGGCTCGGAGATGTTGCAAAACTCACACATGTGATGATGAAGGAGCTCATTGCACATGAGACATGACATTGAGTCATGTGATCAAGGTGGAGAAGATCAAGACATGTCTTGGCTCGACAGACCGGTTGCAAGTGTGAAGGGCAAGTTGAGTGATGACTTGGCGTCAATGGACCGAGGCAACGGTGAAGAGCAAGTGAAGTCAAGATCGATGAACCAGTATGATCACGTGATGATATGAAGTGGATCATATCATTATTGATCGTGTTGGTGCATGTGTTGCATCGACATTGGAGGAGATGGAATGGAATGCGCAAGGCAAAGGTATAACCTAGGGCATTTCATTTCACCGGTCATAGGTGTGTAGAGAAGTTGATGACCATGTTTAGGATAGATGGCCATACTATAAAGAAGGGCAAACTTATTTGCATATTGGTCATCTAGTGCCAGTTGAGTGATCTAACTTTGCATCATTGCTAGGATCTAGTGGCGTGGCAAGTTGAGTGGCTAATCCTTTGAAAAATGATTGTGAAAATGCTAACACACATACACATGGTGGTGTACACTTGGTGGTGTTGGCACATTTGCAAAGGAGAAGGAGTTGGAGTTGAAACGGATCAACTCGATGAAGAAACAGTGGTGAAATAGGTCATTGTGAGTGATCGGACGCTGGCCTCGGTAGGACCAGCGCGTTAGGTCTAGTGGCAACAGAGAGTGTGCGGTCTCGATCTTGTGACCAGACGCTGGCGCGAAGAGTGACCTGACGCATAGGGGCCACATCCAGTCGTCTCTAACGTACACTAACGCAGTGGCGTGGGCATAGCGTTGACATGTGGCAGGCCGTGCAGGACTGGACTTAGGTGTTGTGTCTGATCGTGACTGACCAGACATGTCTGGTCACAAAACAGAGGCATGGGGAGCTCTCTAGAAATGACCAGACTCCGGCCTCGATGCATCTAGTCGTTGGACCTAGGCGCATCTGGTCATGCTGACATATGGTGATGTGGTGGCATGAGGAACAACAGTGATGCATGGCAGTTAGAGAACAACCGAACTTGGGCTCTGCGTCCAGTCTTGATCGACCTGATGTGTCAGGTCGCGATGGAGGCGCTTCAGGAGTTCTCTAGAGTCGACCGAACTCTGACTACTGGCGTGTCCGATCATTTTGACCGTTGGAGTGTAGAGCCGACTGTTGGAAATTGCATGGCCTGGCTTGAACGCGGGTGCCACGTGGACGGCCAAGTGTGACCAGACGTTGGTCGGGTGCGTCTAGTCAGTGTGACCTGCGCGTCCGGTCATGTTGATTTTCGCCCAGTAAAGAGGTAATGGCTAGTTTAGCTCATGGGGCTATAAATAGAAGTGTTGGCCAGCCTTTGGCCGGTAGCTGAGCTCCCTTGAGCCTTGGTGGCTTGTGTAGGTATACTTGAGAGCCTTCTAACTCACTTTAGCTTGATAGTGTTCATCCGATCGTGTGAGTGAGCAATTCTAGTGCGATTGTATTGTGAGGTTGCATAGAGTGGCACTAGGTGGTCACCTTGCAAGCCGGTGGTGCTTGTTACTCTTGGAGGTTGCCAACTCCTAGATGGCTTAATGGTGGTCTCCGTTGAAGCCCGCAAGAAGCTTGTGCGGTGCTCTAGAGAAGAGCTTTGTGAGGGGCATTGTGCTTGCCCCGCGGGAGCCATGAAGAGCAACTCTAGTTGAGTGTGTCAGTGAGCTACCCTCACTTTCGGGGTAGGTTCTTGTGGTGCTCAACGTGTGAGCTTGGCGGGTGATGCCAATTAGCCACCGAACCACCAAGTGAGCGGTCGACATAACGGGGACGTAGCGTGTTGGCAAGCACGTGAACCTCAGGAGAAAAATCACCGTGTCAACATTGTTCTTCCCATTGGTTTGCAATCCCTTACACAAGCTTATAATTACTTTCATATACATTGTGCTTGTGTAGTTGCTCTTGTAATTAGTTAGCTTGTGTAGCTCACTAGTTACCTTCTTGCTTGTGTAGCATAGAAGTAGCTCCCTTGCGTGGCTAATTTGGTTTGTGTAACCTTGTTAGTCACATTGCTTAGTTTGTGTAGCTAAGTATTTGTGCTCTCTAATTTGGTATTGATTGCCTTGTTATTGAGCATTGCTAGTGAGCTTAGGAGCTTTGTGCTTTTGCTTACTAGAATTGTGTAGGAGCTCCCCGGTGTGCAAAATACTAGTGGCATAGGTTTGTGTGACCTTGCTCCTAGAATTGGATAGGTGAGCTTTAGCTAGCTTGGCACCTTAGTTGCTTAATTAGGATCTTTGCATGGTGCTAGAGAACATAGATAGAGGGGTATAGTCTTAGCTAGACCGATTGTTTTAATTCCGCATTTATTTTGGTTAGCCGATGCGATTAAATTTAGAAAGGACAGTTCACCCCCCTCTAGTCCGCCATCTCGACCCTACAATAGGGTTTATCTAGAAAACCGTCAAGGTGGACTAGATGTCAAACTTAATCGAGCTTATCCATAGTGAAAACAACCCTAGAAGGTTTTAGAAGACTCGAGAGGACTCCACACTGAAGCAGAGGGCGAGACGCTGCTAGGTGGGGCCAGCTGGCCCTACCTACAGGTCGATCGGCCCTTGGGGCCCACCTATCAGCCCCCTATTGCTATGTCGGTTCTCCACTACCTCCTAGATTGCATCTACGTTGTTTATTCATGTCAGTTTGATCCGAGGGCTTAGGATTGATGCTCCGGCCTATATATACTAGCCCCTATCCCCCCTCCCTCTAGCATTGCATTCAAGAGAAGATAGAAACCTTAACCATCCTTAGAGCTCCACCATATTTTAGGGTATAGCTAGTTAGGCTAGGTCTAGAGGGGGGAAAGCAGATTTCGCTTGGATTCCTGATCATGTCAAGAGTGTGGTTTGGTATAATCTTTGTACCCCCTCTCTTTTGTATCTCTCATTACTTTTATATGTTTGCTACAATTGTTATGACAACATTATTCATGTTGTTCATGTTCCTAGTTATCATGTTCATGGTCTACTTTGATTATACACTTAGTATATCTAGATTATCCTTATATTTATGCATAAGTTCGTATAGCGCTCACTCTAAGGTACCATGGGTGAGTGCTCAATATTGTGTAAGCGTGGTGCTTATACGTTGTTTACCTACAGATACACCATATATTTCGGGTCATGTGGTAGATCGTGGATGTGACACTCCCGTTGAGTCCTTTGTAGTCCACTCCTAGAATATAGGTATACAAGTAGGATCTAGTTACAAAGGAAGACAAGCTCTGTTCTTAAACTTTCTTAGTAATATCCCTTATGTGTAGATATGAAGTTGATCTTAGCCATGATTGCTATGTGTAATTGCACTAATCATTGTATGCTTTGTCTTGTAATTAAGAATGACTTAGGAATTATTCCTCTAATATTATACTTAACCATGCTAATGCCTTAGAAAGGAGTACTCTAAGTGATTAATGATTAATTATTATGCACTATTTATATATACATTTACCTCTTAACTTACCCCTGTTGTGAGTAGAATATTGGTTATGGTTTACTTCTCCATCAATAGCATAAGTTATCAATACATGTCCTTGCCAGACCTTCTCTGTGGTAAAAATATAAATAACAATACCTGAAATACTCTCGGGTGAAGTGCTACAATAGTATAATTATCTGTGCGCTTGTAGATTACTTTTATTCATATCTATACATTCTTACTAGTCACATAAAATAATAAAGAGCTACTTAGTATTATTCTAGTAGTAATGCTAAGCAGTACTAACAAGCATCTCTGGCATCATCACTAGGGATGACAACCTGGTAAAGTAATGTTAAGAGATGTAGACATACATTTGGTGACTACTAAAACAAGTGATAAGTTAATAAATACCAACAAGTATTTCTGTCGCTGTTGCCGGGGACAGATTTAAAATTCTATTCTTAGTAGCGACTCTAAGAAATGTCAACAACGACCCTGCTCAGCCTCGTTCCGGGCAGTGTTCGGTGTGGAGGAGGTTTTTTTGGCTTTTTATTTTTTTCCAAATCCTTTTTGTTTTCTTAATTCAAACATAAATGAACCAATTTTGGGTGAGTTTTTCGAGAATAATTTTTTAAATTCTTTCATTTTCTAATTTTCTTTTCTTTTATTCCAAAGCCATTTTCAAACCCTTTTAAAAAACATCCCAAATTACTTTGGAGTTTTGGATCAACGCCACTCATCATGATAAACTTTATTTACCAACATGTATGCACAACCAGTTGCTAAACCTTATGATGAATTTTAAATTAATGAAAACTTTTATGTTCCTATATTTCATGTGCACAAAAATTTATAAATAAATCATTTTAGCTCTATTTCAAAAGAAGCAAATTTTAGGGTGTTACATCCACCATAGCCGATGGTGGAGGGGCCGCAAGGGTCACCTCCGACGCAGCCACTGTCGCCACTGGGATCGCCACCATGACCTTCGCCGCTGCCGCCGTACTAACGACCAGCTGGGAAGGCGCTGCGCTCAGAGGGGAAGGACGCGCTGCCACCACCCTGCTCTCCCCACCACTCATCACGGTGCGCTGCAAGGTGGGCCTCCACTCCTCCAATATGGAAGTTGGGGGCGATGCTCAGTCCTATCAGCATCTGGCCGTTGTCGAAAAGAACAGGTCAGTCACACTCCAAAAACTCAACTATGAGATCAGAAAGGGACAAATAATACATATCGGGATGCAAACGGTAGGGCTCTAAAGCCCCAACCCGCCAGCTATGGGCCCACCAAATGGGGACCTCCCGCGGGATGCGACCCGCACCCCCTTACTTCGACCGGGGGGAGTCGATCCGGTTGGCTCCCGATCAGACCGTGAATCGCCGCCACCTCTGGCTCGAGGTGCACCGACCAGAGCAGCTAGCGAGGCATCCTCCCATTGTGGGTCGCATGCTGGTGTTGGCCCCAATGATGTGTGGGTGCGAGCTCGCTCCTCCGACTACTTGGCCTACCCCACCGCGCCCGCAGCAGGCAGGGACAAGGCCGGCGATGCCTTCGAAGAGCGCAGCGACTGCGTCCGCTTCGCCTCCCACTCGCCAATGGCCTCCGAGCCCATGGCACGCTTCCTTGGTGCGGAAACATCACCGTGCCTCTCTACCTCATGCCCACCACTAACACACATGGCCATAGGTTCGCGACGCACCACTGAAATCAAGACCAACCGGGCCCTCTCGTTCTTAGAAGAGCTCGCATCGTCCCCCACCTTCGTGGGGTCCTTCGACTAAAGCTCGGACTCGACATCGCTCCTATTTCCCCTAGCCCACACACACTGGGCGATCTCCATCTCCTTCTCATGCTTCCGCCAAGCCTTCTTGGCTTTCTTCTTCTTTCTCTCAACCGCCGCCTCCTTTAGGGTGGCCTACCAGGCCACACCCTCTGGCCCCTTAGGAAGATGTGGCCGGGACTTGTAAACTCCGAGCCCCTACAAAATGGATGACACAAAGTCAAGAATACAGGGGAATAGGATTGAAAGGGACACGGGATAAGGAAAGGAGAACGCACCAGTTTGGACAGCTTCAAAACATTGAGAGCTCTGGGCTTTCCGTCGATGGTCTCTTTGGCCTTCAGTCGCAGCACCTGGTCAAGACGGCCCCAAACTTCGTCGCTTGCCAACTCCTCCAGTGATGCACGGTCAGGGTCTGTCGGGACGTTATACATCCACATTGGCGGCGTCCTCTCCGCTAGTGGAGCAACCCGATGGTGGAAGAAGGTGTGGAACACTCGTACCCCGTCGAGGCCCTACTTCACTAGCTTCTCGAGCTCCTCCCCAATGATTCTCCTGGCTAGAGGGGCCCCACGACCAACTATCCTGCCTCTCCAGCCTTCTACCGGTGAATGACTGGAATGGCGCCTCCACCGGGTTCCTAATGTAGAACCACTCCTTATGCCACCCCTGGTTGGAGTCACAGGGGTGTATGCGGGGTAGGCGCCTGACACGCTTGGTTTCTTCTGTAGTGCGAAGCCTCCCACTGGTGCAGTCCTGAGTGGCTTCACCTCCAACAAAGCTTGCCCAGAGAACATCCACCGGAAGAAGTCCACGTGTGGCTCCATCCCGAGGAAGGCCTCACACACAGTGATGAATCTGGCAATATGCAGCACCCTAGTCAGATTGATGTGATGCAGCTCTAGGCCACACTCATTGAGGAGCCCACGCAAGAACCAGTGCATGGGGTATCCCAACCCGCACTCATGGAAGACGAGGAAGGAGACAACCTCACCGGCCCGAGGCTGCGGGGAATTCTCCCCCATAGGAGCCCTCTAGTGCGCCACCTCCTTCGGTGATAGCACCCCCTCTCAGCAAAGGCGGCCAACATTGACTCAGTCATGATGGATGACCTCTAGCTAACATTGCGCTCCCGATTTCCTCCTCTCCCTCGCTATCCCCTTTTTCTCCTAGGAACCACCATGGCACAAACACTCTTGGCAAGAAGGAAGAAGGAGGAGAAGCGGTAGATGTGGAATAGGCGAAGGAATGGACAAAAGCTCCCTCCCTTCCCTATTTAAGAAAAGGCACAACGATTGGGGCAAGGCGAAATGACGGGGGCAAAAAAACCCTCTCCTTCCTCCATTCAATGCGAATGGGATATGATGGGATGCGCCCTAACCGATGGGACACACCCTGCTCAATGGAACGGCGCCAGGTCAGATGGGACATGGCCTGGGCATGGCCCACCACTACCACACATCGGGCATGGGAAACCAAGCACAACTACGCACAAGTGGCTCTCCGCCTTCCCAAGCGAGACCTCGAAGGGCCCAACAACAGGATCTCCGCCAAGGAGAAACCAACGGGCCTCTTGAATCGATCAGACGGCTTAGGCGAATGCTAAGAGACTGGTAAAGAGCAGAGGGATGCCCCATGTGGGCCATGCCAACTCCGTCACAAATGACGAGTATGGATCTTGGTCAGACATATCCGATTGGAGCTCCTCAAACCCCATCACTTGAGATATCAAGGTAACATTACCAAGCCCCACTATTTCTTTATATGATCATTCATTCATCAGCTCTCATTCATACATTCATACACGCATTCACACATTCATTCATACAAATCATTCATTCATCCCATACATTCAAAGCATTGCATATGCAGTTAAATGCATCACAACGCTCCGTGTTGCGTCATGAAGCGGCAGTTGCCTCATTCAACATGAGCAACGACCGACCGGGGTTTGAAGGCCAGCCCACAAAGGGCTAGAGGCCACCTTGCGTCAAACAGAGCCAGGGGAGAAATGCAGATGAGCCCCGAGCGGCCCTCGCCCAGTCTACTCTGGAGCAGATAGGGTCATCTCAGCCTTCTCATTCAATCCTAACCTCGAGCTATGCCCATAGAATCTCCATCGAGGGGAAGCCAGCGGGCCACCCGGGTCGATCTCCAAAACGACCCAAGCATCTACCGGGTTGTGGGTTAAGGAGCAGTGGAATACCACATGAGGGCTATGCCGACCCCGTCATGAATGATGGACCTAGATTTCACTCAAACGTGCTCGTTAGCGAGCTCATCGAGCACGTCACTCGAGCCATTGAGGCAAACAACGTTAGCTCAGCCCCTCCGGTTGTGAGAAACCACAGATGGGGTAACGCACGAAACTCAACCTGACCCCTACCAATCCCAACAGAGCTCAGGGGCTCAAGACGCCAAATGCCCTAGCTACACCTAGGTCCGTGACTCTGACTCGCCCGATCCCTCATTACGCCCGACGCCTAGATCCGCGACTCTGACTCATCCGATCCCATGTTGCGCCCGACACTTGGATCCACGACTCTAACTCGCCCAATCCCTCGTTGTGCCCGATGCCTAGATCCGTGACTCCAACTCACCCGATCCCTCATTGCGCCTGACACCTAGATCCGCAACTCCGACTCGCCCAATCCCTCGTTGCGCCCGACGTCTGGATCCGTGACTCCAACTTGCCTAATCCCTCATCGCGCCCAACATCTGGATCTATGACTCCAACTCGCCCGATCCCTCATTGCACCCAATGACTGGATTTGTGACTCTGACTCACCCAATCCCTCATTACACCCGATGCCTAGATCTGTGACTCTGACTCACCTGATCCCTCATCGTGATCGACGTTTGGATTCGCGACTCCGTCTCGACCGATCCCTCAACCGCGACCAAACACCTAGGACCACGCTCCTAGAAACGATGGGTCAAAAACTAGAAAGAGGAGGCCACACCCACCAAAGTATACACATGCACACCCACTGACAAGAACCCCTTAGGCGATTCTACCTAAATCACTCGAGGGCTCGGGGGCTACACCCGTGGGTGCGCTCACGCGCACCCACTGTCGAAACAAAAAATTCCCCCGTTGGCAACACATAAAAAACCCCAGACAATTCTACCTGAATCGCTTGGGGGCTCGAGGGCTACACCCATGGGTGCGCTCATGCACACCCATCATCAAGACAAAAATCCCCTAGACGATTCTATCCAAATCGCCCAGGGGCTCGGGGGCTCCTGTTGAGTTCATAAACCCAGGGTCCCTCATGGATCGGCTTCCCAGCAAAAGCTCGACCTAGTAGATGACATTGCAAACAACGCGCAACTCCTAGGCTAGCCCAAAACTACCTGAACGACAGGCCAGAAGAGCAATCCACCTCTCCGACCAGAAGGCCTAGCCTAGGAGGAACAATGCTCGCTTTTGACTTCGGCCCGCCTCTTCGACCGAATGGCCTCGCTTCTGACTCTAGCCCATCTCTCCGATCGACAGGCCTGGCCAAAATGCTGCTTCCGACTCTGACACACATTTTCAACTGGGGATGCACCGAACCTCTACTTACAGCTCTTCTCCGACTGACACAGTTGGAGCCGACTGGGACCAACTGACTAGGGACACCCGCTCGGTGAGGACTAGGAAATGGGCGTAGCAAGTAAAGCAGGACGCTCAAGTCAATAGCAATACCGAGGACCATACTCTGTACACTTGTAGGACAGTACCAACAGGGCATGGCAAAAGGGCACCCTACAACCTTTTAGGCATGTCAGAACCCCAACAGTGTTGAGGGCACCGACATTTACCCTATAGTGTTGTGGGCGCCGTCAATTCCCATACCAGGTGAACGCAGCAAGGCCTCCCACATGCATCTGGGCATCCATAGTGTTGTGTGCACTGACATTTACCGTACCTAGTGACCATGGTGAGAACATCCCATATGCGTCTGACATCAACAATATTGTGGGCGCCTACAATCATCTTGTACCCGACGGCTTGGGCAACAATACTTATTAGCATACGTACTCTCTCTCTCTCTCCCTCTCTCCTCACTTGTAAAAAGGGGATACACTCTCTCCCAACAGGGGTGATCGATCAACTCTAGGATTCAACACACAACAACAGAACCACCAGGTTCAAACATCGAGCACGCGCTCAAATATCCAACGCACGCAGTAGCTCTCGTCACTCTCAGCCCTTCAGACCGGAGTCCGATCGGGCCACTTGTACCCCCCATCTTTCTCCCTTCTGTTTGTAACCCCACAAAAAACTTCAAGCTCCTAGGCTCAGGAATGAAGTCACCGACTGACTCAAACTAGATGTAGGGAATGTTGCCTGAACCAGTATAAACCCTATGTCATTTAGTGCTAGGCCACATCCGATCACAACATATGGCAAAACTATAAATATTTATGTGTTGGTCACTTTCTGCATCAACACTTAGTATCTTAGTCATTAGAGCTAGCTTAGTAGCTTAGCATGTGTATTCTTATTTTAAGAGTTACTGTTGCCAAAATACTAAGTGTTGCATCATCATTGCATGCATATAGAGAACGAGTTGGTGGAGTTCGTAGCCGCTGGAGAGTAGGAGTATGAGGAGGTGATCGAGGAGTACGAGGAGGAGGTCCTCGTATGGGAGGAAGCCCCACAGCCACTAACTGACTCAGCTGACACCGCGCCTACCCAAGGCAAGCCCCGGTAGATAACCCTTATTTTGAATGATCACTGAATATATATCTATGTGATGTGCATTTATGTTATAGGATTTATATTGAAACTACATGCATAGATAAACTTACCTATGAGTCCTACTAGCATAGGTCGAGTAGCTGTTATGCTTAGACTATCGGTAGCATGAGTAACCTACCGTTACTCACAATAGGTGATTATTATTACTCTCATGATAAAATGGTGAAAGGAAATGGAGACCGGATAGGGATATGGTACGGGTATTGGTGGGTGTAATAGGTTGTGTCTCGTGACCAATGGGGCATAGCTTGGTTACACTATTTTCATTGTCTGTGTCGTTTAAGGACCATCCGTTGCTGTGGATTCTAGTTAAGTCACAGACTTATTATCCTGAGCACATACTTGCTTATGGGAGTAGGAAGGCTCATTGATCTCTTGTCATGGGTTTTGACTCTTTCTGGACCGACTAATTGGAGGCTGGGATGGTGGAGGTCTAAGCACCACACTAAGTCTGGGACTCAAGAGTGGGGGCTTAGAGTTCAAGTTTGGACGAGGACCTAGACCCCTTGATAGGAGAGCGGTGGGTTGGTCTTGCTTGTGCCTAGGGTACAAGCGGGGCATGTGTTTCAGGGTACCTAGCTAGGATACATTGGTTCATGAATCGTCGTGTGATACAGTATGACTTATCTATGATCTAGCACCGTAGTAAGAACTGGAAGATGAAAGATAGTGAAATAGATCTGATTGCTTAACTCTTGCTTAAAAGTAGAACAGGTGTAACATAGAATGGTTAGATAATGAGCTAATCATGACTGCTAATAAGAAATATACATAAGGATTCACTACTAGTAATATTTTCATAAAAAGGAAACCCAGCAAACCATAAAGCTTATCATATCCTTTGGAGTCGGGTAAGTCTTGCGAGTACATTGTATACTTAGGGTTTATTTACCCCTGTTGTAGGTCTAGCTTGAGGAATAGCTGTTGTATGGAGGATTCTTCTGGTGGGCATAGATGGATCCTTGTATCTTATCGTTAGATGTTTATTTCAATTCCGTTGTTTAAATTCCGCACTCTGAATTTAGTATTGTAATAATGTATTTTCGAGAACTCTTGTTGTATGAAATGGACTAAGTATTGTAAACTCATACTCATTATTGGATCCTAGATGAAAAATGTAGATTGTTCGAGTTCTCTCTTGGGGTGTGCTCAATGGAACCGTTCGATGTAGCTAGCTTTCGGGGTGCTTAGTGTCTGGTGGAAGACGAGTGCCTTTGGAAGCATGCTATTTCGGGCGGTTCTACCATAGATGACAAGTCCGCTCCTCCCTCTAAGGAGGCAGCCGCACCAAGCTCACCCTCACCAGGGATCTCCCTTTTGGTCCCCCACACTGTTGTTCTAGAGCGGGAGCGGTCCTCCACCATGGCGGGGCTCTCCGCACAAGGCAAGCGTAGGGTCACATGGGGCAGAATCCTAGCAACTGTCACCATGGCCGCGCCAGTGGCCGACGGTGGCCCCAGCCAATGGCCTCAAGACCGTGAGCTCCAGGAGGGGCTCCATGCTCCGAGAAGCAACTAAAGATAAATTACCAAACTCCATCGACAATGACAATAAGGAAAGATCGAAGAACAACACACTTGGTGGAACATCCCACTGGTGGAGGGATGGCGCATCTCTCCACGAGCGCTCTCGTTAATGAAATCAGGAGGGGCATCCCCCCAACTAGTGTTCCCTAACCAGGGACCGATGTGGCAGCCTTGGCCTCACCGACGGTGCCAACCTCTTTCATGTGGCATCCTCTAGTGGTTCTAGCTTCTCTCGCATCGGGCGGTGTCGAATGAGACATAAGGAACTTGGGACTCTTAACTTCCACACCAACAAGAAGGTGCTGAAGGAGGTCTCGACCCTTCCCTCTAGGCACCTCCGAAGCAGGACGACAGGCCTCACCGTCCACCTCAAGCAGGGCCTCCATCGCAGTCGTATCCTCAGCGCCCTCCCATTGGACGGGTGCCTCGCGCACCACCAAGGAGGGGCCAGTAGGAGCTGAGGACAAAGATCTTTGACTGCCATCACTGCTGGCATGAGGGAGCTTTAGGCTTGGCCCCTGTGGCGACGATGGAGCCATGCGCTTCTGTGCGGCGCCTTGCTCGTCCACAGCACTCGTCGTGCGGCCAACACCGCTCGATCTAGCGCCATCGCTAGATTTCTAGAACACGTCGGGGATGCTTCAAAGGACCTCTAGGTCCTCCTCATCATCCTCATCGTCCTCATTGTCATCATCATCATCATCCAGCGGTGAGGCCTCATGTCTCTAATGCTCCGCGTGCTTCCACGCCTTCTCCTGCTTTAGGCGTCTCCTATCATCGGCGGCCGCCTTCGGCATGCTCGGCACCCCCAGGGCAAGGAAGGTGAAAGCGGGAGCTTAACAAGGGCACATGTTACAAGAACAAAACCACGGTGAAGCCCATACGACAAACCAACGAACTCCAAACAAAGAAGGGCGCGTGGGGAAAGCAACTCACCAAGTTGGGCTGAAAACTCGCCGAGAACGCCTCCATGGTGTTTCTGGCTGCAATGACGGTCCCAGAGGTGACCAGCCTGGTGACCCGCTTAATGACCACATCTGCCGCGAGCACTTCCGTGCTCTCGCGGGTCGGGTCATTGACCCTAGTGTAGTCACACAGTAGGTGTGCCCACTGCTTCAATGTCTGGATCCGCCGCTCAACCATGGTCCGTAGGACCGTGACGCCATTCAGGCTAGCCAACACCTAGCCCGCAAGGATGTCCAGGATCTGGCTCACCTTCGCCGATCTATTTTTGTCGCACCCCCAGCCCCACGAATGCAACCTCACCGGTGCGACATCGGAGAAGGCAGGCAGGGGGGCGACAGCATCATCGTGGATATAAAACTAGTTCCCATGCTAGCCCGAGTTCGAACTCCTCAGCGGCAGACATGGGTAACTGTGAGAAACTCCATAGTGTATTTGGAAATTCACCCCGTCCATCGAGGCAAGAACACCATCATCAGAGCCATGCGCCTTTCAACTCTTGACCTGGAAGAGTCACCAAAACATGTCCTTGTTGGGCTCTATCCCAAGGAAGGCCTCGTAGACGATGACGAAGCCTGCCAGCTCCGACAATGCATTGGAGGGAAGATGCTGGAGCTGGACGCCATGCTCGTGGAGGAAGCCGTAGAGGAAATTTGACGGCGGGATTGCGAGCCCATGCTCATGGAAGTCGGTGAACGTCACCGCTTCGTTGAGCCACGGGAGCAGGAACATCTCACCGGTGGCAGCCCTCCACCCGGTGACCTCCTTCGGTGGAAGGAGACCCTTCTCGATGACCCACAGCAGCCTCGCCTCCATCACCGTAAAAGGTACCCACTCACGTGCAAATTTGCCTGTTAAATGAAGAAAGAGAACGTAGCCGTCGTCTGGTGAGGCGCCGGATGTGGCTCGTGCTCCGACATGATATCATTGCTCGTGTTCTCGTTGTGCAGATCCAGTGTGCACTCGCTATGACCAGTGACTGGTGTTCTGACTGTGGCAAGCTAAAATTCACCCATGGCAAGCTGAGCCTGGTTTAGATTGTAAATTTTTGCAATCTGGACACTGTAGCACGTTTCGTTTGTATTTGACAAACTTTGTCCGATCATGGACTAACTAGGCTCAAAAGATTCGTCTCGTGATTTGCAACCAAACTATATAATTAGTTATTTTTTTTACCTACATTTAATGCTCCATACATACGTCCAAAAATTGATGTAATGGAGAAAGAGTGAAAAAACTTAGAATTTGGAGGTCATCTAAATAAGGCCCTGATAATGTTTGGTTGCACGCCTGCTGGTTGCAGTGCCATCCCATCAATCAAATCATCATCAAATTAAAATGCTTGTGGACTCAATTGAAAATAAATAATCTTGTTTGTATTTGATCAACAAACTCTTTATCAAGTTCACTAAGGCCAGTCATAATGGTATACATGAAGTCCCTAGAGTTGACGTGGCAGTCTTGAAATCTGTAAAATGAAACTCTCTATTGAGACTGACCTATCTATATTCATCTTATTCATATCTAATTTTTTTTATCAACGAGCAACACAACGGTATATATGAATCATATTTACACTTGATCATGGCTATATAAAAACATTAAAAAATTAATAGACAGTCAAGCAGATAACCTATTGTACGCACTATCTGTTTAGCTACCCTTATGTATTATGACATCATCATAAAGATAGCATGCTGGCTGTGGGTTATACATGCTCTAATATGATGAATTTTGATCAACGTACGGTCATATATTTACTAATAATTAATTAATTAAAAAAATAGGGAAACCTTTTCTACCTCTCGAACGCGTCAAGAATTTCAGCGCGTGTTTAGTCTGGGGAATTTGGATTATTATAGCACTTTCGTTTTTATTTGGTAATTAGTGTTTAATTATGGACTAATTAGGTTTAAAATGTTCGTCTCGTAATTTTCAATTAAATTGTGCAATTAGTTTTTTTTTCATCTACATTTAATGCTCCATACATATGTCGCAAGATTTGATGTGATGAATACTGTAGCACCTTTTTGAGAATTCGGGGTTGAAACTAAACACGCGCTCAATGTAATTGTATGCAATGTAATCCATCGTGTAAGAAAAATAGAAAACGCCTGTTCCCCTGCTCTCTAGTCCCTCTCCCTTCCCTCGGACACCTCCAAAGCCTAGCGGCGATGGCGTCCGCGGCGGCGGGCGCGCCGAAGCGCTGCTACTACGAGGTCCTGGGCCTACCTCGCGACTGCTCCCCGACCGACATCAAGCTCGCCTTCCGCCGCCTCGCTCTCTCGCTCCACCCCGATAAGCAGCCCCCTGGCTCCGACCTCGCCGCCGCCACCGCCGCCTTCCAGGAGCTCCAGCATGCCCACTCTGTCCTCTCCGACCCGCAGGAGCGCGCCTACTACGACTCCCACCGCTCCCAGATCCTCTTCTCCGACCCAGCCTCCGCCGGCGCCAAATCCGCCTCCCCCGTCCCCGACCTCTTCGCCTTCTTCTCCTCCTCCGCTTTCTCCGGCTTCTCCGACACGGGCCGCGGCTTCTACAAGGTCTACGGGGACGTCTTCGACAGGGTCTTCGCGCAGGAGCTCGCCTACGCGCGCCGGATGGGGGTTCCTGAGCCCGCCGCGCCGCCGGTCATTGGGAACCTCGATTCCCCCTATGCGCAGGTCACTGCTTTCTACAATTACTGGCTTGGGTTCGGCTCGGTCATGGACTTCGGGTGGGCGGGCCGAGTGGGATGCCGCGCGCGGGGAGAACCGCCGTGTGCGGAGGCTCATGGAGGAGGACAACAAGAAGGCGATGCGCAAGGCGCGGCGGGAGTACAATGACGCTGTCAGGGGCCTCGCCGCCTTCTGCAAGAAGAGGGATAAGAGGGTGGTGGACATGGCTCTTAAGAAGAAGGCGGAGGAGGAGAAGAGAAAGGCAGAGGAGAAGGAGAGGAAGGAGGAGGAGAAGAGGAAGAAGGAGCGAGCCATGGCATATCAGGAGCCTGAGTGGGCGAGGACGGAGGAGGAAGAGGAGGGATTATATGATGAAGACGAAGAAGAGGAGTTGAGGGCCAAGAAGAAGGAGGAGCTGTACTGCGTGGCTTGCAATAAGAAGTTCAAATCGGACAAACAGTGGAAGAACCATGAGCAATCGAAGAAGCATAGGGATAAGATCGCTGAGCTGAGGATGGCGTTTAAGGAGGAGGAGGAGTCTTTGAAAGAGGCAGAGGAGGGGGAAGGTGATTGGAATGAAGTTGATGTGGGGTTTGATTTTAAGCCTACACAGGAGTCAGATGATGAGAGTGCATTTTCAGATGCTGCAGAAGAGTTGGCTGAAGAATTTGAGGAAGGTTTGGAGGTGCATGATAAAGAGGATGGTGATAAGGATTTCATTGATAGTGCAGAGCAGGAGGTTGGGTCATATGATGAGGCAAGTGTATTGGAGGCAATGCTATCAAGCCGCAAGAACAGAAAGGGTGGTTATGTGGCTCCTCCAGAGGAGGCTTTGTCGGGTGCTGCTGAGGATGATGACGATCATAGAAGTTCTGAAGTTAATAATGCAAAAAGGAAAGGACGCAGGCGACGGGCAGCAAAGGAGGAAAAAGATGAAGGTAATTATGCTGATAATGAGCATCATGGTAAAAGTGAGGTTCAGCCTGAGGGATCTGGCCCTGGTAATGATGTTGACGATATGATGGAAGGGCCATCCTCATCTAATGACAACAGTGGTTCAGTAAGCAAAGGAGATAAGCAGAATGGTGAAAACACGAATCCTAACAAGAACAAGAAAGGCACAGAAAAGAAAACAACTGTTTCTACTGATCAGAAGAGTACATCAAAGGCTGACCAGAAGAGCACATCAAAGGGGAAGAAACAAAAGGTACATATAATTTCTTTCCTTCAAGGCAATATGAAGTTAATATTTGAGCCTCGTATGGTTTACAACAAGCTCGTTGAGTTGGGAATAAAAACCTTCTATGCTGTTTGGTCCTGTAGCAGGCTGAATACTTCTAATTTGAACCACATGTGTATACAGTTGCAGTATCAGATAACCACTTCCACGACACATTCCGACTGTTTATACTTTTGATTGAAAACTTATTGGGCGTTTGTTGCTTCGGAGCATTTGCTGCTTCAGAACCAATTTTTATAGCACTGCTTAGAGCATAGACAAGATGTTTTGAACAAGGCATCATTCGAGGGCCATTAGTTAACTCCTATGAGTTATAATGTATTGGTAATGTAATTCCTAAAAATAGAGCTAGACATCACATCACATTAGATTGGTTTGGGGGGTGGGGGGGGGGGGGGGGGGGGGGGGGGGGGGATGGGGGAGGTATTTTGATATATCTTGGAAATTGGAAGTTTGTTACTTTGATCTACCCTTTTCTGTTATCTTAGTGTGTGCTTCAAACATTTCAAAACTCAGGCGTTTGGATAATTCAGAATAATGTGTACTGGAAGTTGTACGTGGCTAGAATGCCATCTGACATATTGAGAAGATGATACTGAACTAGGCAATTTACTTGCACACTTAGTAAAGACAACCTTGGACTCTGGTAGTCTTTTACATACCTTTAATGTAGTACCACTATTTCTGCCTAAAAAAATTTGGTCGCAACATTATTTTAATTTATACTCACCCTGTTGTGCAATCCAGATACAAATGGGTGGTATGTTCTATCGTAAAGTTGCAATCTATACTGATGTTAGTATGTTACTTGTTCGTCTTCCACAATTTGAAAAAAGAAAGCTGGGGTCGTTAACAATAGGTGTATAGGGTATAGATTAGTATTTTTCAGTGTTGAAAATAGCGAGCTTATGGCATTTAGCGGTGGCTTGCTCAAACTGCTGTGACAACTATACCGGTGCTATGCGGACGCTAAGCCATTTAGCGTTTTGGGAAAATACATGCAATTTATAGGCCAGAAAAGCCATTATTCCATAAAAAATTCAAACAATTGCTCACATAACATAAGCGATAAGTAGGTAGAAGATATATGACATAAGTACTTGTCCAGCAGCCTATGACATAAGTAAACACCAACCAGACAATCAAATGCTGATTGCCGGCTGCTTAAGTTCTTAACTTCACAGAACATGTGGAATCTGTTTAGCGCTGCTAAATAAATGGCCCGCTAAAGCTGTTTAGCACCGCTATTGCCTGATATAGCACCGATAGCGACCATACCTCAGAAAAGAGCAAAGCTTGGTGGGGAGGGGCTCCAGCCACTATAGGGGTGCTATAGCACTCTATTTTCAACATTGATTTTTAAACAAAATGATTAGGAGTAAAGTTTAAAAAAGAGAGCAATCTTGGTTGCATGTGCTATTATGATTTATCATATTAAGATGTCCTGTGATTTCTGTTTAACTTATAAGGTGTAGATTGGCTTTGGCTCTTTGCAGTTTTACACCCCTAACTGATCCTACACATAGTTGTGCATTCATAGATAATTTTGGGGGTAGCTCTGTGTTTTGACTGTTTTGGTATTGTGTATTATGACACTGTACTACTGGAAACACGTTCGTTACCTTGTGGCATGGAACTCAAAGCTGATTGCTTTTTCTTTTATTACGTGTTTGTATACTTTATTTGAAAGCCAAATTATCATAAGTTTGTGGAACTTCAATTCAAAATTCACAGAACTTTAATAGCTGGTATTACTGTGTGTGGTTGTGTTATGACCGGGAACGTCTACCAGCGCAGACATGCCAGCCGTGGCTGAACGGTGGCCCTCGCCAAGGCGTGCTGGTGCGCGATCACCACGGGGGCACGACAAACCTGGACGCTGGTAGCAGGTGCCCAGTTGGTTAGCAGGATCCTAGCATCTAGGAACATTATCTATTTGATTTGCTGGATTTATTATTCCGTTGAGTTAGCAAGAGTTTGTTAGGATTATTGGTACAAGTGTGGAACATTATTCACTTAATGAAGTTAGCCAGAGATTGAGATTAATCTCTCTTGCTCCCTGGCGTTCTAGTCGCTCTCCGTTCTCGTGTATTCGTCCTAGCCTCTACACGGCGCCGCCTCCTCGCCGCCGGGCATTCAAGCCACGGCCGCCCATCTCCCATTCCTACTCCTTGCGCAACAGGTCTAGCTCCAACAGGTTGTGGTATGATGACCTTGATATTGAATTATAGTTATAGTATATATACTACAAAAAAAATTTACCTGTAGGTTTAATGGCACATGCCCAGATTTGATAACACTTGTTATATGTATCAGGAAGTCTCAAAGGCACCCAGTAATGATTGTGAAACTTGTGGAGGAACTTTTGAGTCAAGGTATTGCAGCTACCATTTCCCCCCTCTTCGCCCCTCCCAGTACTATGTTGCCTTTATACCTTGGAATTTGAAAAAAAAAATTATGGTTAAGCTGAAAATGGTCTCGTTGTAGGAACACATTGTTTTCTCACTTGGAAGAAACAGGTCACGCAATGCTGAAGACGAGGCAGAAGAATCGTCGATGAGGGAAATAAGTTGAACTTCCAGGCACTTTGTCACTTGTTGATTCTGCTTGTTGCCACATAACAGCATGATTCTCTTAATTTTTTGGCCCAATTTTGATATGTAGTGGAACGGATTTTTTTTCCTAGCTTCTGTATGTGTAGTGTGGAGATGATGTTTTGGTTACAATGCCATATGGTACAGGGGGAGAAGACACTGATAATTACAATAATAACATTATTTGTGCGACCTATGCCATCCTTACAACCCTAACTCTTACAATGGCAGCTGCATCTCACTATCTCAGGTGTAACGGTTTCATTTTTTTTAATTTTTTTTATTGTTTTCAGTTCTCTTGGGCCAAATTTGTAAATTATGTTTGGTGTGGCAGAGTTGAAGCCACCAAATTGCATCCTTTGAGCTGGACAACATGAGTCCGAGAAGCATTATATCAGAGTCAAGCATTATAAGAGGTGGACATCAAATTGCCAGTTTCAGTGGGAGCACTGATACCATTCTGAATCTTTGTCATACTAGCCACAAGCTACATCTTTCTGAACATAGCTTTTACCCTGTTAATAATGATAAGAGAATTTTTTTTTCTGGAACAATTTCAGTGTTCCTATCCTATCAGTCAATCATCTCTGAAAAGAATATAAATAGCTTTTATATGGTTCTATATACTTGATCAATCACACCACAATCATTTGGACTTCCCCTGCTTCCGGCCTTGCTGCTTAATTGCTTCTGGCCTTGCTGCTTAATTTTACTGAAACTTTCGTGAATGGCTGGAAGGAATGGACTTCCCCTGCTTCCGGCCTTGCTCACTCGGTGCTCCTGTGACCTGACGAAGCCATGAGCACGGCGACAGCGGCGACGAACATGAAGAGCATGAAGCCGAGCAGGACGTAGGTCTTCCGCGACGACTTGCGGTACTCCCCGAAGAGCAGGACGCCCCAGAAGGTGCTGACGAGCGGCAGCGCCTGGACGGCGTCGGCGGCGGCGTAGCCCGCGGCCTGGCCGCCCATGAACTGGAAGCCGTTGCCGAAGCCGCAGAGCAGGCCGGCGAGGAGCGCCCACTGCCGGCCGTTCCAGTCCCTGAGGTAGGCGCTGAAGGAGGACTTGGGCACGCCGGCCATGGGGCGGTAGAGGAAGAGGATGTTGAGGCCCACGCCGATGACGAAGCACGAGATGGAGAAGTAGAAGAAGGCGGTGTACACCACCAGGTGCGGCACGCTGTCCTTGAGCGTGTGCCACTGGTCGTTGGTCGCCAGGTTGAACGCCGGCGAGAAGAGCGAGAAGCACCCCCCCGCGAAGAAGACGATCCCCAGCCCGATGAAGGTGTTCGAGCCGAATACCTGGTGAGGTGTTTGTACGTGCAATACAATTATCACCAAGATAAAACCCCACAGCATTGTGGCGAGGATGTTTGTTCAGAACAAATCTGTGTTTGTTCATCCATAAGTATATGGATGAACCGTGAACGAGCAACGAAACGAAGGTTTACCTTGATTGATCGCCGTTCTTCGAGTTCAATGAGGTATTCTGCAGTGCCTGCCTCAGCTTTGTCAGCTTGCTTGGTTCCAGAGGCTCCATTCTCCAAGTCTTTGGGAGCATCTGAAATTAGATTTGTTTTTTCTTTAGATAATGAACATCTGAAACTAGATATAGAGTTACTAAAAGAATCTGCAACAAATCAGCAGCAGTTTTCAGTTTTCACACTTTATTACACTGTACCTTTGTCTAGGACTTGTTTGCTTGGTTCAAAAGTTCCACTTGTCCTGTAAACGTTGTGCGGAAGAACAATCAGAGCAGTCTACTATTATAAATAAAAAGATGTAAATGGCCTAACGTTCAGAGATACTGAATTTAGTCACAGATACGGTGCAAAATCTGAATGATCAGATCCTTGTCAAAGAGCGAAAAAGCGGAAGAAAAACAGTAATTACCCAAGTTTGTTGGCATTTGTGGAGCCACTGAGTTTCTTCTCATTGTCAGCTGCATTGGAGGCATGGACAGCAGAGCCAAGGATGACAGCAACAAGGAAGCATGCCACACCGGGGAACAGAATCTCTGCCCGATTGATGCGGTTGTCCAGGAAGTAGTTCAGTGTCGTGCCTGAAAAACACAAGGGATGGTACAGCACATATGATTTATTAGTCATGTATGAACATTGAAAAATCAGGAATTCAAATAAGACTTTTCTGTCCAACACATTGACATTTTTGTTCCAAGGATGCTCCTTAATAGACTAACTACATGATGTTCTTCTATTTCAAAGTTGATAGTAACATCTGTGTTTCAAAAAAAACATTTCTTCATCTGCACAAATAAATAAATAAATACACACATATTGCCCTGACACAACACAAGGAGCTTGCTTACAAGTTACAACTAATAGGCCAATTTGCTCAAGAAAATTGTTCTGTCAGACTACCACCGCATGATTTGCTTGAATCTCAAAAGAAAATGTAGACATTTCATTTTTTTCCCCTTGTCAGCAAGCAAGATCTTTTTTTTTTCTAGATATTCCTAGACTCCAAAGCAAAGCAAATTTCATTTATGGGGAAAAAATAATAAAAAGGTAAATTCCCATGATCATTGAGGTCCCTCCCATCCTATGTGATTAACAACGATGGTGACATGATGGAGATTGGAGAATGAGCTGCCCCACTGAGGCACTGACCAGATCTTAGAGAGAAGCGATGGAGATCACCAACATACCAATGACCACCACCATGCTGGAGCTGATGACCTCAGTGACGGAGAGCCCGACATACGCCCACGCATACTGCGTCGAGAGGTTCCCGACGCTGAGCACGACGCCGCCCGCCATGGCGAAGAGCACGGAAGGCCAGTTGTCCTGGCTGAGCTGCGTGAAGAAGTTGGGCATGCCGCGCTTGCTGTCCCCGAGCTGGCCGAAGGTGAGCGCGATGAGCACGGCGGCGAGGAGGTTGGTGAGGGAGTAGTCCAGGTACGTGTGCTGCGGCAGCCGACCCCGGCGCTCCAGCAGGGTGAGCACCGCCGGCCAGGTGCCCAGGAACAGCAGCGACGCCAGCATCAGCGCGATGGCGCCGCCCTTGTCCTCGATCACGAACATGCTGAGCCTGGCACTGATGGACGACAGTAGTAGAGGGCCTTCTTCTTGGAGCACCTGCAGCAGGCAATAAGCCAATAAGTGATCGATCATGGAGCTCTTGCTTCTGACATATGTTTTGGTAGAACTGAAATCAAATGTTGTACCAAATTTTGGGTCTATTTTCAGTTATTTTACACATGATGCATCCTAAATCTTCATTTTCTGTTTTGAGAAGAAGCTACTACAGAAACCCCAGGAGGATACAAAAAGGATTGGCATAGAAAATCCATTGGGTGGGGTGGGTTGGGGGGGGGGGGGGGGGGGGGGGGGGGGGGAGGCACCACCAAACATGATGAACAAGAAAGTGGCCCTCCAGCTACCGTCCGTCCGTCCCCAGGGATGAGATTCAGATTCATCAGAGCATGGGAAGAGGAAGATCCACCCCAATATCTCAACCAGAACCAACCGGAGAAAGGAAGCATGTCCATGAACAAGGTGAAGAAGAAGAAGAACAAGAGCACAAAGCAGACAGCTCCTACCTTGTGGGAACTGAGCAGAGAAGACGCACATGCAAGAACATGTTCCATGGCCGTTTTATAGCAGCCACTGACTAACAAGCCCTGCCACTGACCAAAAAGTCCAACTTGCTCTGCATCAGTTTGACTGGCGCCGCGGACACGAGTTTGCGGCGTGTCTATCTCCTTGAGATCCATTCACCAATGGCGTTGGAGCTTTATGGGAAGTGGGAAAAGAGGAGGAGAGATGAAGAAATCGACAAGGCATGCACTCATCGGCGTAGAAAATAATGGGAGCGATGACAGTGACCCTCCGGTCATTTGCCTCCAACGCTCCACGATTTTCTGAACATTTTCTTCTTCTTTTTTCGTTGGATTTTTTCCTACATCCAATCAGGGAGCAGAGCAGACATGGATTAAAAAGGTAATGTTGAATTGGTCCAGTGAATTAGACACACAAAAGAAAACGTGGTGGATTTAGTGCACAAAACCATGCATGCATGTCTCTTTCAGTGATATCATCATCCAAGAACAAACAAACAAATAAAAGATCCATGTGTGAACCCAACCCAAGGAAGAGAAGGCTTCGTTGACCCATCGCCCATGCCCTCCCTCCCACACGAACGAGATAGAAATCCCTGGCCTCATTCGCCCTTCATTTTGTTTCATCCTCGCTACGTAAAAAAACGTTTTTTTTATCGACAGGACGAATTTTTTTTTTTAGGGGCGGCTGGTGATGGAGCCGTTCCTATAAATAGTTGCTAAATGAGCCGCTCTTACAAATGAATTTGTAGGGGCGGTCGGTGTTATCAGCCGTCCCTACAAATGCCCTGATTTGTCGGGGTGGCTCGATATCCAGCCGCTCCTATAAATCGATTTGTAGGGGCGACTCAATATCCAGCCGCCTCTACAAATAGACACCGAATATTAAAAAGTAAGCACTAAAATTTAAATTTTATAAACGACCTCGGATTAAGAAACAATCAAAATGAAAGTTGTAGATCTAAAAAAGTTATGAAACTTTGTAGTTGACAACTTTTTCAGTTGAGATCATTTATTACTTGAAAATACTGTTTGAAATTTTTGTTCCCGTTTTGTCATCTAATTCGGAGCCAATTCTTAAAACTGGTCTAGTTTTCGCATACGGACTCCGATTTCGACGTTCCATATATCAAAATCGATCAGAAAAAAATTTCGGATCCGTCCATCCCCCGTTTTATCAGGGTTCGAAAAATTTAGATTGGTCAAAAAGTGGTCACAAGATCATCTTTTCGTGGTCACAAGGTTTTGTCGATTTTGAGCAAGTTTTCTGAAAATTACACAGGCCACGTCTTTCACTTGTTTCAGCTCATATTTTCTGTGGTTACTTCTTTTGTGCTCCTAAGTAAATGAAAAATATCAAAAAAATAAAATAAAAAAGTCAAAATTTTCCAAAAAACAACGACAGCATTTAGAGGAGCACATAGAGAAGGCCAAACGTTATTTTGGAACACTAATTGATTTTAGATGAAAAAATCATGAACATAGAAGTTGCAGAACTTATTAAGATCTATAATTTTTATTTTGGTTATTTCTTCATCCGATAAAGTGGTAATAACATTGTTTACAAAATTTACATATCTCTCTTATAGTTTCATAAACAAAAAGAGTGATATGTAACATTTGTGAACAATGTTATTACCACTATGTTGGATGAATAAATGATTAAAATAGAAGTTGTAGATCTCGGAAAGTTATGAAACTCTATAGTTGACAACTTTTTAATTTGAAATCATCTTGTCAAGGAAAATTACGTTTGAATTTCTAAAATTTGAAATTTAAATTTTGTAAACGACCTCGGATGGAGAAACAACCAAAATAAAAGCTGTAGATCTAGATAAGTTATGAAACTTTGTAGTTGACAACTTTTGCATTTGAAATCATCTTGTCAAGAAAAACTATGTTTGAATTTTCAAAAATTTAAAATTTTAATTTTTTAAACGACCTCGGATGGACAAACAGTAAAAATGAAAGTTGTAGATCTTGAAAAGTTATGAAACTTTGTACTTGATAACTTTCTCATTTGAAACTATCTTGTCATGGAAAACTACGTTCGAATTTCTATTATTTGAAATTCAAATTTTATAAGTGACCTCGGATGAAGAAACTACCAAAATAAAAGTTGTAGATATCGAAAAGTTATAAAACTTTATAGTTGACAACTTTTTCATTTGAATTAGTTTAGGGCCTCAAACAATCAATTTATGCTCAGTTTTGTATAATACACGGGGAATCAAAATGGATTGTGGGCACAAGTGAATGTGAGGTGTAGTGGTAGAGGAGATAGCGCGCGAGAGAGAGGTCGCCGGTTCGAATCTCGGCCGACGCAAAGTGTGAAAAAATGATGCAACCATAGAGTGAGGGTGGCTCGAATCTCGGCCGACGCAAAGTGTGAAAAAATGATGCAACCATAGAGTGAGGGTGGCTGTCGGTGGGGACCTCCTCGGTTAAAAAAAAATTTGCTATTTTTTTGCCCCTTTTTTCGTGGTTTCAGTTTCTGAAAATTGATTTGTAGGGGCGGCTCAATATCCAGCTGCCCCTACAAATCGGATTTGTAGGGGCGGCTGATAATATCGCCGGTTCGAATCTCGGCCGACGCAAAGTGTGAAAAAATGATGCAACCATAGAGTGAGGGTGTGTGTGGCTGCCGGTGAGGACCGCCTCGGTTAAAAAAAAATTTGCTATTTTTTTGTCCTTTTTTTCATGGTTTCAGTTTCTGAAAATTGATTTGTAGGGGCGGCTGATAACACCAGCCGTCCCTACAAATCGATTTGCAGGGACGGCATGGAAACCATCCCTACAAATCAGTGATTTTTAACCACCCTTTCATAAAGGCGGATGGCAAAACCGCCCCTAGAGGGTTACCAACCGCCCCTACGAATCTTTTTCTACGTAGTGCCTGACAAAATGGAGAACAGAACTGAAGAGAGGGGCTTTCGCCGATACGACGTCGCCAGCAATCGATCTCCTCGGCGGTGGAGCGCCATAACATCCCAGATTCCCAGGAATGATGATGACCTCAGGCTCAGTAGGGTAAAGAAACGAGACAAGGAAGAAAGGTACCTGAGAGATGCTAGGTCGCACGCACGCGCAGGAGACGAAGACGAGTAACAAGAGCGAATTCGTCTCTCCTCCTCGAGAGAGATGCCCAGAAGAACTAACAGCCGGCGTCTCTCACTTTCTGCTACTGAAGCTGATCCACGGGGGAGTTTCGTGGTATATCTCTGCAGGTGCTTATATTCTATGGTTGTGTGGCGATGATTTCGTTGAACACAGTTGTCTAAAGATTCTCGGAGGTGCTTTATTTATTGTATTAATTAACAAAACAAATAGGAGGAGTAGTATATTGACTCCGGATCTGGAGAGCGGCGGTTGGACAGATTCCCCGTTCCCGGCCGATCAACCAGGAAGATTGCCGCGCCATTCGGCTTGGTTTGTTGGGTCGTCCTCGCTCTCCACTCTCCCCGCCGTGCGTGCGTCGTGAGCGTGGCTGCGGTTGGTTTGCGTGCCTCTCAAAAGTTATAAGTATCTCCCCGCCGTTAAAAAAAAATGCAATTCACACGGTATCAAGTTTAAGTATTTCAATGTTAAAAAAAACAGTTTCAGTATTTCAACCGATCAAAAAAAAAAGTTAAAGTATTTCAAATTTAACTAACATATAAAATTGCTCATAGTTATGACATCAAATAAATATTATTAGATTTGTTATGAGCTATATTTGCATAATATACTTGTTTGATGTCAAATACATTAATATTTTGATCTATATATTTGATGACACTTTGGACACTTTAACAGAGAATGCACATAGAATTACATTTTTTTAATACATAGGTAGTATTTAGGTACAAAAATATTACAAGCCCAGTTAGGCTTAGCTGATTATGTTCTCCGACACGAGTTGTGATGCATTCTAGCTTACAAAACATTTCTACATATTAATTTTTATTGACGGTTGGCTTAATAAAATTTATTGTAAAATTCTACTTAATTTTAAGGGTGGTTGACGTAAAACAACCGCCACTAAAATAGAGCATTAGGGATGGTTTTTATGTTAACCGCCCATAAAAATAGGTGATCTGTAAGTGTTAAGTGCCTTCGAAAATCAAAATTTTGAAGCGACTGACTAACTCAACGACCCATTAGAATAGCTAACATATAAATTCATAACTATTATTAAATGAAATCGTATGTAGAGGGAATTTAGGGGGTATTTGGGACTGCTCCATAAATTCTGCTCCATAAACTTCACCATGGAGCAGCTATACACAAACTTAAAATTTGTGGAGCACCCCTGATGAGGACATGACACCTTCGAATATGACCATTGATTATAAGGTGAGCTCATTCCTATATATTGCATAGTGATTTTTTGGTATAATTCACTTGTTCCACATGTACATGTCATTATTTGATTGTAGATACAAATGTGTCTCAAAGTGCAAGTCCATCAAAGTTGAACTTTCAGGTCATCGGCAGCCCGACAACACTTCATTGGGAAGGCCATAACTCTTTCACCTGGAGTGAGTTTGTAAGTGCATCTAGCTCTTTAGTGGGTTTTGGTGAATTAAATGACAACACCATTAAAGGTCTAACAAGTATGCTAAGTGTTGAATAGGAAATTGAGTTTATTGTATACACTTGTGGACTATGAAATGAGAAGTGTATATAGGTTCAATAAGAAGACAAACTTGATGATATTCCATATAATATTCAAATCAAGGCCAAAATTGTGTATTGTTGTGTTGGAAGATCATGGAAATAATATAGTTCAAGAGAAAGACAACAATACAAATGGAGTTGATGAAATGGCTTCTATGTTGAGGAATATCACAGTATCATGAGAAAGCAAACATATTTGGCAAATATTAAAAGAGACATGAGTTGATGATTTTGAATTGGTCTCAATAATGGCTTGCTTTGCATGAACAAGAAGAGTTTGATAGTGGATTAGCTTTGATCAAGGATTGGAGAATGAGTCAAGAATGCATAAGTGAAGAAATACCAAGCAAAGGTTTAAATGACAAAGGACACAACTCATATTGGATATAAGTCGGTCTTTATGTTGGTTTGCTTGTATGGATAAAGATTTGGAAAATCACTTTGCATTTGCTTTGATCAAGCTAGAAGTATGAAGATAGATATTAAAGTGAGTATTAGGAGTGTCAAGTCAAAATGAAGAGGATATAAGGAATCATGAATTGGCTTGACCATATTGATGTTGATTTATATATGTCTTTATATGAATCAAACTAAAGCTTGATTGATCTCAACATTCATATCTAGAAGATATTCAAGTAAGGAACATACTATTGAAGAAATAGTTTTTCAATGGATACTTAATATGATGTGACTTGAGTATGGCTTGATAAGGTAAAGATAGCAAGAAAAAGGCTTCGAGTGACTAAGCGAAGGTGAAGGGCAAGCGATGGCTTGAGGACCGAGGTACCATGGCCGCATTGAGTCGAGTAACTAATCAAGCTATGAGGAGTCATATTGTGTGAGGATCAAATCATTAGTGAAAGTGACTTGAAGCCATTGAGGTGAACTCATATGTATGGAAATGGTTCAAGTCACATGCTCAAGGTGTGGTTGCTCGAATAGCTAAGATAAAGATGATTGCAAACCCTTATGAAGTGATATTGAGAAGAAATGGCATATGAAGACATTAAAGACTCAAGTGGTTAAAATAGTTCAAGTCACATGCTTAAGGCATAATGGGAATGAGGACAATACATTCAATGGTGGAGCCCCCTACTATAAAAAGGATGCGGTGACCAACTTAAAGGTGTTTAAATTCTTTGATATTTTGAATTTGAGTATAGGAAAAGCCATACTACAAAGAGGAACACAATGCTTAAGCTAACATGTGCTACCAAGTGCTCAAACTTACACATGCATCCTCAGATTCATAGCCAAGACAGCCAACACTTCACTTTTACCCTTGTTGTCTTGCCTGGTGCGGCACTGCTGCACTTGAGACGAGGCACTACCGCGACTTAAGTGACCGTTGGGGTTGGGGGGTATTTATACCTTTCCCCTTCCTCCCCAACGTCCCTCTAGTACACTCCACTCATTTCAACTCGTCCAAAACAGAAAAGGAGCTCTCTCTCTCTCTCCCTCACTCACCATTGGAGCCCCTCAAGCTTCTCTCTTCGATTCCCTTCCAAATCCAAGAGAGTTTGAGCCTCCAAACTGCATTAGAGAGCAGCACCAACCGTTCTTCATCTCCTAGAGCACTTGGTTCATGTTTTGGTCGATGGTTGTGTTTATTACTCTTAGAGCTTTGCTTCTAGCCGGCTAGAACATTGCCCATGGAGCTTGCCAACTTATGTGATAGCCCCGAAAGGTTTGTAATCACCCCAAATAGCTAGTGAAATCATCCCTCATCTCAAGAGTTTATTCTCTTGACTTGAGAATGAGGAAAGGGTTGAAAGAGACCCAAAGCCTTTGTGGCAACCTCAACAATGTGGACATAGGCAAGACTTAGTGGCAAGCTAAACCACGGGATAAATCAATGTCTCACTTATGTTCTTATGATTTGCATTGCTATACTTGTATTTATGGTGATTCTAGGGTTTGATCCCGATCTACTTGCTCATGAACTTCCGCCAACATCCAAGTGGTGGAATAGGCTCTACACTACCCCATGAACATCAGTAATTTGCTCAATCTACTTTTCCTTGGGCAGTTTTTGAATTGTTGTTCGAGCTTGTCTACAGGCACGGCAGTGCCGTACTTTTGTGAGGTAGTGTCGCAGTGCGGCAGTGCTGCACCTTGGGAGCAGCAGTGCTGCACCTAGAATTTAACTTCCGTTGTGAGTTTGTTTTAAATAGGCTTATTCACCCCCCTCTAGGCGACATCAAGGTCCTTTCAGAGTTTGAGGTCCATGAGCACTTGATGGAAAGCTTATTTGATAAGCTTTCATATAGATCTAGTCCCACCTCAATATCACGTCGGCAAGGTCTTCAAATCATTAAGACATTCTGCCACTGTTTTTGTGTGGTGCTGCGATGTCATCACAGGCTTGTTATTCACATTTGGGATCCAGACCCAAGTTGGAGCATGCCCCAAGAAGATGTAGATCACCTAAGAGATGCCCAAGGACGTCCTCCTCTTTGTCCACCACCTTAGGAGCCAAGCAAGGATGTCCAAACCAAGTTGGAGACCCAATCCAAGTCAAGTTCAAGTCCATCTCGGACTTTAGGAGCAGCGTGTAGTAAAACGAACGCCCAGGTCTTATACAGACTCTGTTTTCGACGATCTATATATGGATGGAAAGATAATTTGATAAGGTAACTAATAGAAGTGGTCCTACATAAAAATTCCATCAAAATCAATAGAAAATCGTGAAAACAAGTTGATGTCCAGAATCTATCAGGGCGCTGTGTCGCTGCCTGTTGGGCCATTGGCCTTGTAACGTGTTGGGACACCTTATGAACATGAAGAGGGGTCCTTAGACGCCCCTCAGGCTATATAATCAGTAGATGCCGCCTACGTTAGGGTTTGTGTTTTGCTTTAGATCAATCTGTCTTTGAATAGTTGTCGTTATTAGTTTGTGAAGTCCCACATTCGAGTGCTTAATCATATATCTGCAATTGTCACTATACTTGAGTTGCGTTTTATCTTGTTCTTGCTTGTGTTCTTCGATTTGTAGCAGGGATTAGCCTTCTTGGCGAGGTCAACCGGATTGTGACATGGTTGATAGCCAGAGAAGACGTGGTGCTAAGGTTGTAGGGTTCGGGTCTTTGTGATTTGAAGCCAGATCGGTGTGTCGCTCTCCACCAAATCGATAGTTATCTTGAACCTGACGGAAGATCAGAAACCCTGTCTCCATTAACCCCTTTAGGTGCTCTCACAACTCCACTCTTTTTCCTCAAACAAAGTGCATGGAGCTGAAACCGTTTGACTAAAAAACTTGGGAAAATGGTGTTCTTACCCTTATGCAGGAGTCTAATTGTGATTTTGCCCTTGTTTTCTCAACTTTGTGATTTTGCCCTTGCTATTTTGAATTGAATCATCCGTTTGCCCCTAGTTTGGATGCCGTCAGATGGTCATGGAATAAATGAATTTAAAAAATTTAAAATCTAAAAAAACAAAGGCGAAAAGACCAAATTGCCCCTTATCCTTATATTCAGACTCCATGAGGAAACTTTGCCTTTCTAACGGGCCGGCTGCATCGACCGGGGCGTCGGGGGCATCCGACGGCGTTGGCGTTGGCAGCGCACGGCGCGCGGTGTGGCAACGGCTCCCGACGGCGAGGCTCGTCACGCGCGGGGCGGCGGCGGGGCTCAGCACGTGGCGCGCGGTGTGGGGTTGCGGGAGGGCCGCGGGGCTTGGCACGCGACGTCTCGGTGACGCCGGTGGCCGACTCATCCAGCGGGCTTAGGGGCCGGAGCCAGCCGTGCCCACAGGAGTCTGCTGCTCCGGTGCCGTTGTCGGTGCCCGTGTCTTCGCTGCGCAGCTCGTTGTCCGCGGCGAGGAGGTCGAAGAAGGTCAAGGACGAAGCAGAGGAGCCAGGGAAGGCCATCATCGCTGTGCCGGCCACGTCCCGGAGCTTCCAGCTGCGGAGCCTGCGGAAGAGCCTTGAGGGTGAGCAGGTGGCTGCCAGGTGGCCGCCGTGGCTCAGCGCCGTCGCCGGGGAGGCCATCTAGGGGTGGATCCCGCTGAAGGCCGAGTCCTTCGAGAAGCTGGAGAAGGTACTGTGGAGCTTTCGGCTGAGGTTTCCTAGGTGATTCATTTCGGTTTAGATTTCGTGACCGGTTCAATTCAATAGCTCGTGGGTCATTTTCCATGACAAATTTTTGCTTGCATGTGGAATTTTAGAAGGATGGTGGTTGTTGGGACTGTAATTTGGTCTAACTGGTTGGTATCTTTCTGGTATCCTTTATCACGCGTTAGTTAGTAGTAATACTCTGTTGGGTGATGGATTATGACATGAAGAATAAACTAGTATACCAGCCACCTGTTGTGAAGGTAAAGGAGGTGACTTGGGTGATCTGGTGTTTCCTTCTATGAGGCATCACATGTTTTAGCCGTCTCCGTTGTTGGTATGCGCTGCTGATCAGGAATTTGATCTCTTACTGTTTCTTTTCTATCATCATACTCAAAAGGAAAAGTTGATTTTTTTATTAAGAAGGGTAATGAAGCAAAGTAGTACTGGTATTGTGCTAGTTTTATGTCTGCAACAAGGGTAATGAAGCCCGTGCATTACTGCACATATGTTTGCTGCGTGACCCAGACTTGGTTCTGGTTAACAAACTGTTTAGATGCTGTGTTCCTCCAATCCCAATTCACTAGAAGCACATGTCTCATTTTCTTCTATTTTCTTTTTGAACTTTCCCACTTTAGTCTGCCAGAAGATCAAAATTCTCAAGGATTTGCTGATTCTGTTCTTCTGCCGCCCTTTCTTCTGTTATGCATCATTGAAATAATTATTCACTCATAGTTTGAAAAAAATCAAGCACATGAACAGATCCATGTCCATCCAAACATTTATGTGCTTAGATGCATGTTTGTTGCTGAATGGCCTGCTATTATGCCACATCTTCTATGCTCATATCTGTTGTTTCTTGTAAGAGGAGGCTATAAAACCATGTAGCTCCTTCTGTCCAAACTTTGGCCTCCTTGTGTAACACCATGCCAATCGCAGTGCATTGCCTCCCCACTGAATAATCGTTTCACCATTCATTTTCCTGCCGTTTGTTGTATTTACACATCTTATAGATGCAAGGATGCACTCCATTTTTCTTTCCAAAATCTACACTTAGCGGTTGAGTAAAGGAGATACTTTCCATCACTGCAGATGCGTACATGTCATTGGTGTCAATATGCTATTTATCGTCGAAGCAAATTGATTGTTAGTTTTCACTTACACTAACAGATACTGTATATTTTTCAGCGGTCGTGCTGGTGCTGCCTACGACCCGGAGCCGTCGCGTTTCTATAGTAAATGCTGCTATGGTCGATCATGATGATTCACAACTGTCTTTTTATTCATGTCATTCTCTTTTTTAATTTGGTTAGTAAATACATGGTGTAGTTTTAGGGCTTGTAGTGTTACATGAACCAACTTGTATGGCGGTTACTTTTGCTAAAAAACATGTACTGTATGACATTCCTATGTGGTAAGGCACTAATGTTATCAGTGCATGCATCTACTTATACAGTTTGTTAACCGATGTTCTACATGCATTCTTATACATTGAAGATTTTTGGTCCCACACAAAAGATTATATCGAAATATTTCTTATGGCGTTACATCTGTCATCATTATGAACCTTTTGGTCCCAAAATTTTGAATATTTATCAATATTAAATCTGAGTTCAAATAATTGCAAGTTGTGCCAAATATGTTTGACCAAATTTAATCAATTGTCAGCATACAATAAAAAGTATAATTCTAAATCAGGGTAAAATCACAATTAGGCATAACAAACAGGGGCAAAATCGCATGGGCATTCATGTCCTTTTGTACAAAGTTTAACACCGTTAGGGGTGGATGACGGAGCAGGGGCAAACTGGTGCTTCGTGAATGGCACAGTAGTGGTAAATTCACAAAGTTAAAAAAACAGGGGCAAAATCATAATTTTGATACAAAGCAAGGGTACAAACGCAAGAGCCCCAAAAAACTTAGAGTGAAGCTGAAAAACGTGAAGTGAAGCACCCTCTTATATTAGAATTGTAGATCTGGTGAGATTAAAACATTGTAGTTGACAATTTTTTATTTGAGATAGTTTAGATACCTAAATATATAGTTTTTAGATTTTGAAATTCAAAATTTTGGAGCCAAAATATTAAATACAAGAGTTCTAGAAATTAATGAAAAACATATCATTTTATACTTTGTCACAAGTGATTGTGTTGTGCTGTCCTTAAATGCATTTGCGAAAAAGCCAAAAATCAAACTTTGCAATAGTTGCAACCATGCGGTACCTCCCAAGCACACGAAATATTTGTATTTTTTTTCTTTAATTTCAGGAACGGTTGACTCCGGTTTTTAGGAACGGTTGATTTACCATTTCTAAAATTTATCTTTAGAGGCTGTTTTAATCATCTCTAAAAATGTCTCATTTCTATAATCGATGGCATAATAGCTGCTCTTGAAATCAATTTGGCTATTTTTAAAAATTATTTGTGTGGTAAAGATACATGTATATGAGCATAAAAAAGATTTCTGAGCTAAATACATGAGACCCTATGCCTCTAACCGAGACACCCAGTAAACAAGAAGGTGTGCCATCATACTGAAAATGACATTAACATTCAGGTATGAGTAAATAACTAATTATTCAAATGATTAAATATTTGCTCAATGGTCTTAAAATAACATTCTATATAACTAGATATATATTCACCGATGAATAAATTAACATATAGGTGTGAACAATTAGTAAATATATTTTAATAAACAAATTCACCATCTAGATCTAGATCTATTTTTGATTCATGAATGGTGGTGCTAGAATCCACAAATTATGAAATTGATGATATATATATATATATATATATATATATATATATATATATATATATATATATATATATATATATATATATATATATATATATAATCCAAGAAATGTATGAAGCTACCTAATAAGCAACAATTTTAGGACACGGACTTTACTTAATACGGTACCTAAATGCCATGCATTGTCTCACCATACAAAAACCATGAAAATCTGTTCTGTAAAAAAACCATGAAAATCTACATCTAATTAGGCCATAAATTGTGGAGGATTCAACCAAAAGGACATAGGATAGGCATTGTCTTACCTTGTTCGGTAACCTCCTTCAAAAAATGAAGGTCAAAACCTGGGTAGTGTATTTTGCACTTTTTGACCTCTAAGGACGCCAACAACAGAGTGCTGCTCGGGCCGAACAGTGCTCCTTAGAGAAAAAGGGGTATTTATAAAAATATTTGTAATGTCAGAAGCTTAAATGAATATAATTGACAATGTAAATAGCTCTATACTTGTGTTTTCTCTCATGCTACCACTAGTATAAGTGCACATATTTACACTGGCGGTCATCTAAGATATACTAGTATAGATTAAACACCGGCAGTTGACTTAAGTCGCCGCCATTGTAAATATGTACTGCACTGGCGATAGCCTTAGGGAAACCACCAAAGATATCATAGCTATGGGTCTACACTTGAATTTCAATGAACTGCTAATAGAAAAGAAACAGAGTTATTAACTATAATGAATTAGAGCAAAGTGCTCATTAGTAAGAGATAGATAAGCAAACATGTCTCTTTCATCGAAAGAAGGGAGCCCCCCACAAAATGCTTGGATGAATCCAATAAGGGCATGTTGGGTTTCCAAGGATTGGATCCCTCGAACCTAGAATGTTGTGCTAATTTATATAATCTTTAATCACCTGGAATGATTTCCGGTGGAATCAGGGCTAAGAGGACGAGCCCTAAGGGCAGTCTCAATGGTGTATTGATGATGGTTTCTATCCTCATTAAATGACTTGTCACGTAGGCAAAATGCTGACATGGCAACATAATTAATGAAGAAAGAGAGCAAAAATCTTAGAAATGGTTTCCTCATGAAGAAATCAGGTCTTCTCTTGACCCAATGCATCAAGAAACCATGAAATCGCCATTGGAGAGAAACCACCAGTTTCCAGGGGGCTCATGCCGCACTTCCATTGAAGGAAGAAGATAGAGTTGGAAGAGAGAAAGAGAAAATAATTATTACTCATAGAAACCATGGATTGAAAAACAGTACTTTTTTGGTGCGGTATCCTATGTTATAGAAACTACTAGTTTTTTTCATTCTGCTTGGCCGACCTTCCTCCCTCCAAACCTTCCCTTTCAAAGCCTGTCAGAGCTGTGGAAGATGTGAGAGAGAGAGAGAGAGAGAGAGAGAGAGCTCGCCAGAACCCTAAGGAGTAGATCCATGAGGAGGATGAGGAGGAGGCCGCCTACCTTGCTGGCTGTACGGGAGATAGGGTGGAGCCGTGGGAAGGAGGTCACCGGGGGAGAGAGAGAGAGAGAGAGAGAGAGAGAGAGAGAGAGAGAGAGAGAGAGAGAGATGCCCGTGAGTCTAAGGCAACGGTTGAGCGTGCTGGTATGGATAAGGTTGTGCGGTCGGCTGGGCGTTTTTAGGTCTTTACCTATTATTGTATACTAGCAAATGTGGCCATGCGTTATAATGGGAGAAAAAGTGTCATATACTTATTTATATGTTTTCCTCTTTTTATAAAATTGGAGAGCTATAATTTATTTTGTGACGACAACCAAAATATAAGCAGGTGTTGGCAATAATATGACAATGTATAATTAAGCTTGTATATCAAATTAAAATAAGGTCCTAATAAACTTTTCCTCGCATTGCTAAGCACAAAAACATGTGCCTGTAGATAAAATTAACTATTTTTTATTGTATCAGTACGTTGGTACAATTAAATATCAAATTTCATAAGTTCTGTTGAAGACACGTAAAAATCTGTAACTCATGTTAGTGTGGAATTAGTTATTGATATCAAGGGCTACTATATGTGATGATTATGACAGAAGGCCGCTCTCGATTTTCGACATGGTTTCATTGTCAGCGATAGCACTGGTGCATACTTGCAGGAGGCACATTTATTTAGAGATAACAAACTACTCAAGATCTAATTTCATGACTTGATTTTGGACTATCGACTAAATCACGTTATAATAATATGAGTTTTGCTTTTAATACATTAATAATTTGGTGGTAGACATTTATTTCTCATCAGTTCAAGGTATATGAAGTTCAAAGCCTATATATTGTGCTGTTGTTATTTTTATTTTTATTGTTATTATTTATCTACCTGTTTCTATATTTATTTAATTGAACGTGTGAACATGATGAATAAGAAATCGCAACTGTCGGCACTGGAAATAAAAGAATCAGAAAAAAAATTCGTGGCCGACGAGGAGTCCGCTCTCGTTCCCGTCCTCTCGTTGGTCCCTACGGTGAAAAACAAAAAAAAAAAGTCCCAATGTTCTTGGAAAAACTTAAAAAAATGTAAAACCGAAACTAAGAAACTTGCCGTGGTTTATATAATAATATTATTAAGAATAGATTCCTACTCTTTTTTGCTATTTAGATTTGGATTAGGAATCAGCAGCATGTTCGGCTGGTGTTTACGATTGTATACGATCGTGGATTATTACTGGCTGGTTTGGTGTGAAAGAAAAATACTGTTCTAGCTAGAAATTTATGATCGTTTACAACCAAGCGAATAGGATGCAGGTTTTCACCATCCTCATAAGTAGTTAGAAGGCCAGACAAAAAAAAAAAGAAACAAAAAAAGAGAAGGAAAAAATGTTTCTTTATTATTATATTAGGTATAGATATAGAATATAGATATATTGCAGTAGCTTTTCTTTTTTGTTCTTCTTAGTAAAATACTTGTACAAAAGAGACGCTCGAACCCATGGAGGATCGGACTTGAATGTAAAGTTAACAGAAACATCCCATCCATTCTCTCTGCTCTACCAAACGACTTTTTCCCATTTTGAGTTGTGATGTCGAGCTTATCAGAAAAGGTCAGTTGGCCACTTTGTAACCATTTCAAGTCATGGACGTATCTCTACTAGACAGGGGATCCATTAAATTGTAAACAGAATGTGCGTACATGTTAATTGTTTGGTTACTTGTACATGATGATACATGATTTCCGTTTGGATGGTTGTATGGAATGGTATGGTTCAGTACAAGATCATGTTTGGTTGGTTGTACGAGTCGATCGAAGAATTTTATGTGCGTAATGCATACTTGCACAGATTTGCTATAGGGCCAAGTGCGAGAAGCAGCAGCTTGTGCGGCCGGAGGCACGCAAGTCCACGAGTTGCCGAGGACACGGAAAGGGTGGGAGACGAAATGTGAGTGCGAGAGGCTCGTCTTGAATCGCATCGTTCCCTTTTTTTTTTTCAGCACACATGATTATAGAGAATCTAGAAGGTATATTCGAGGCATCTGGATGCTTATCTTGGATAAAATCGTTCAATCCGGCAACTAAACAATGGGACATGTGGGCCTCACGTGGCTATCCAAGATGCACCTGTACGTGCACGGTTCGATTCGAGCAACCAAACGCTACCAAAAGGAATGAAGTTGTCCCGGTAGCATTGTTTTCGTGGTTATTATTACGCTGAGAGCTGAGCACCACAAAATTGAGATACATATATATGGAGGAGTACAAATGCATCTAACCAATGTTTGGACTTCGGAGGGAAGACATTATTCGTCACCTCCACTCTGGACAGCCTCGCTGACATGTTATGCTTCATCTGTGGTTGTGTCCATTGTTACGGGCTGTTTGTTTGCCTAGACCTAGGTGGCCGGTGCGTAGGAGCGAGGCTAGGGCAGCACCAGGTCGGCCCGGCTGGGGCAACCTAGCATGTTTGTTTTCCATGGACCAGTTAGGTTCACTATCGGATTCAGCTAGGCACTCGGTAAAGGCTGATATGCACTCGGCAAAGCCTTTGCCGAGTGTTACACTCGGCAAAGGGCGCTTGGTAAATAGTTTATCGGCAAAGACCTCTTTGCCAAGTGCACTTTATCGGGCATTTGGCAAATTCTTTGTCGAGTGTTAATCTGACACTCGGCAAAGAAAAGTCGCCATGACGGCGAGCGCCACCGTGACGGCGGCTTTGCCGAGTGTCAAGGTCAAGCACTCGGCAAAGGTCGCCGCTTTGCCGAGCGCCGTTGACTCAGACACTCGGCAAAGGTGGCCGCTGTGCCGAGTGCCACCGGCGAGACACTCGGCAAACAAGCGACCTTTGCCGAGTGCCTTGCACGTGGCACTAGGCAAATCTGTGATTTTTGCCAAGTGCAATAGCTTGTTGGGAACTTCTTCGGAGATTCTTCGGTTTGCAAGCATCGTACGTGACAACTTGCGCGAAACCTTCTCAATTTTTTTATCACAGCTTCCACATATGATATCATGACATCTCGACAAATTTCAAGATTTTCGGTCTTCGTTTGCTTTTTATAGAATTTAAAAACAACTCGACCGCAAGTTCGTGGTCATGTTTCGTGAACAAGATGTTCGAAATTGATGGTATGTTCCTGGATACGGCCTCACATTATACTAAATAACATGAATATCATTTTTCCATTCATTTTTTCATTATTCGAATGACTAGCAGTTATAATTTGAATTATCCAAGAAAATTCAATTAAATGAACTAAATGAAAGAAATATAGAAAAAGTCCGAGAAATGTACCGCATTGGAACATGGAGTACCAGGTACTGTATGAGGACTGCAGAAAAAGTTTGGAGGTCAAAAGTAAAAAAAATTGGTTTGCCGAGTGTCAAAAAATGACACTCGACAAATCAGCGCTTTGCCGAGTGTCAGAAGAAGACACTCGGCAAAGGGTTAACGGCGGCTGCCAGCCATTAACGACGGCGGCCCTTTGCCGAGTGCCAGTTGTTTGCCGAGCGCTTTCTCTCTGGCACTCGTCAAATAGCCTCTTTGCCGAGCGCCCGATAAAAAGCACTCGGCAAAGTATGAGACACTCGACAAAGAAGCCGTCTCCGGTAATGGTTTGGCTAGGCCAAGATTTTGTTTGTTTTCCTAGACCATGTGTCAATTATCCCCAACTGACTCCAACTACGATATTGGGAAGCTATTTATTTGCCTGCATGGCTGTTGGTGTGCACACCCCAGCCATTGGCAACAACACATTGACAGTTAACAGCTCATATTAGACCAGTTCAATCTCTAACCATCACAAGTCCAGCTAAAGCAACTCTAACCATCACAGGTACAACAAGTGCACATGCTCAACTTCTTCCACAGGACACACATAGACTGAAAGGAGAACAATGACAACATTTTTAAAAGAGAAAGAGAGTGGTGCTGGTTTCCCAAGACAGAGATCATGATCACTAGGAAATAGGGGTTTTGAGTTGGTTCTTGAGTTAAAATCATGAATTGCATCCTCGTAAGAGCTATACTTGCAATAGGAAGCACCAGCAAATCCAAGGACTTGCTCCTAGCAGTCTGGCCATTTGGAGTAAACTCCGGGTCAACGCCCCTTGAAGACAACATACCAAGGACTCATCACTAATTTTTTTGCATTACCCAAATAGCATGCCCCAGTTTGTAGTAGTAAAACAATCACGTGGTGGAATTAAACATCATTGGCAGCAGTTGATTCTGACCAGCTCAATGAAGATAAGCACCTCTGTAGTTCCCTCATTGGTGCAGGTAGTGTGAAACAATGGCAGAAAGGAAGATACAGAAGCAAGAATGAAAGTAAGATGTGGCCTCAGATTTCATAGGCTAGATATACAGTAAAGTCAAAGTGTTGCCTTAGTCCTTATAATATGTTGTAGTTGCATTGCATGAGTTTGCTGATTGTGACTGTCAATTTCATGTAGTTGAATTCAACGACCTCAAAAAGCAAGCCAATGCAATGTAACAATCATGTGCTACAAATAAGGTAGATGTTGACGGTAATTAACACTCATTATAAACCACCAATATAACTTGTGTAAATGCAAGAATATGATCACCAACATAGGTTTAGGGGTTTAAACTAACAAATTTCATGAGTTTCGGTGAATCTGTGTTTTCAGCAGGATTTATTCAGAAAAAGAGCAAGGTGGACCCAATCGTTAGATCAAATTACATTTATCCGCGATGAAACCGACTTAGGAAGACTCTGGAAGCATCTAGAAGACAACACACCGCCACCCGACCCAAAACGTGGTAGGGTGGGGCCAGCCCGCCCCACCTGCAGGCCAATCGGCCTATGGGCCCCACGTGTCAGCCCCTCCTGGTTATGTCGGTTCTCCACCGCCTTAAAGATTCAATCTACGCGTTGCTCAAGGTCGGTTTGATTCAAGGGCTCAGATTTGTCGTTGCCATGGATTCATGGGCCCACAGGACTCCTGGTTCCCCCCTATAAAATAGCCTCCATACCTCCTCCTCCAGGCATCTTCATCTTCAATCAAGAGCTAACACAATTATTCAAGAAGATCAACCAGAGAGAATAGAATAGATCTCCAATTCCTCAAAGCTTTAGTATAGTCTAGCTAGTAAGATTCAAGTAGAGTTAGGCTACTGCTCAGGATTCAGGATTCGTCATCTAGAGGCTGGTATAGCCATTGTATCCTCTATATTTCATGACTTTGTTCTTAATATATATTATGTTTCTATCTATCATGTTTTTAGTTTGCTTTGGTAGTATGCTTGATATAGTCATAGTTAATACTAAGTTTATGAATAGGTTCGCAAAGCACTTAGCTCAATACTCGAGTGGGTTAAGTGGTCGACATTGTCTAAGCGTGTGCTTATACGTTGTTTACCTGCAGATGCACCCTACATTCCAGATCGTGTGGTAGATCGTGAGAGTGACAGTCTCGTTGAGTCCTTTGTAGTCAACCTCTCGTTTGTAGTCCAAGTAGGACACTGTTGCAATAGAAGTTAGGCTTTGTTCTTGATCTTCCTTAGTAATGTCCCTTATATGTAGTTGAAGAGTTAATTATGCTATAGATGAAAGTATATATGCTTTGGTATACAAAAGACTTGGTAAATAGGAATGACTTCGGAATCTTTCTCTTGTTTTATTACTTAGTCTAGGTATACTACATTTATGAGTATCTGTTTCTACCTCTAGATTATTATCATTGCCATACACTTATTATTTATATATCTATTGGGTTACCCCTACTTAGAGTAAGTGTTTAGCTAATGATCTCATCATAAGTATCATGTTTATCAATATCTCTAGCCACCGCTCCTCCCTGTGGTAAAATATAAATAATGATACCTGGAATCCTCACGGATGAAGTGCTACAATGTTATATCTGTGCGCTTGCAGAATTCTTCATATATAAATATTCTTTCTAAGTCACAATTAAATACCAAGGGTACTTCTTAGTGTCATTACTAGTAGTGATGCTAGGAAGTACCAACAAACATTTCTAGCGCCGTTGCCGGGGAGGGCACAGGCTAAAAGAGAATTGATCAAAATAATACTTAATGATGATATCATAACTATGCATCACTACTCTGGCAGGCTTACCCTTGTTTCTATTTATTTATATCTTATGCAGGGTATTGCAGGGCTGGTTTTGATCCACTCAAAAGCTTACACTCCAAAGAATGACACAAGGCTCATCAGGCCAAGCTTCTTAATCAGAATCAAACCAATCAAGAGGCTGCTCGACACTAGTTTCTGAAGCTATGGCTGACAAGACACTACATGAGTTCTCTGCTCCAAGCACTGAGAATATTTGTACTAGACCAATGCTCATGCCCAAGAACCTTGAATTTGAACTCAAGCCAATCCTCATCATCATGGTGCAAGCTAGCCCATTCAGCGTAAAGGCACATGAAGATGCTAGTGCTCATCTCTAGAATTTCCTAGAGATTAGTAGCACAGTCACCATCAAGGACGTTGCTTAAGATATCATACTACTCTGCCTATTTCCATTCTTACTTCTAGGAAAGGCGAAGCAGTGGTTCTATGCTAACAAAGAAGACATAGACATATGGGAAAAGTGTTCAAAGGCCTTTCTAGCCAAGTTTTTCCCTATAGGCAAAACCAATGCCTTACGAGGAAAAATCTCCAACTTCTAGCAACAGAAAAGTTGAAACCATTCTAAAAGCATGGGAACGCTTTCAAGAATACATTTCATATTGTCCTCATCATGGGATGGAGGATTGGTTGCTCATGCAAGGCTTCTACCATGGATTAACTAAGAAGACTCATGAACAACTCGATGCTACAGCTGGAGGAGCATTTATGTCACTCACCCTTGGAAAAGCTGAAGCTCTCATGGAAAAGATAGCCTCCAACCAAGGCTAGTCTCAAGGCAATATCCAACATTGCAAGAAGAGTGACGAAGCCAATGAAGAGGTGTGTGCACTATCTACAAAGATGGACGTATTGCTAAATTGGCTCGAACAGCGAGCCAATTATAAGAAGGATCGATAGGCCATCCAAGACATCTATGATTCGCAAACCTGTGACATCTGTGGAACCATTAGGCACTCAGGAAATAACTGCCTAGAAACACAATAGGATGTGAACTTCATCATCAACAATTTTGGTTCACAGCAACAAAACAAAGGGGTCAACAACAACGATCAAATTACCAAGGTAAGTACCTAGATAACTAATATAATTCTTTCAATCCCAATCAATAATCCTTGAGAAATTTGATCTTAGAACAAGGCAAGATTAATGAAAACATTTCCTAAAAGCTTGCTTCTAATGATAAGGTTTTAGAAAATATAAAATACCAAAATGGATAGTTTTTCTTCTGTTATAAAGGACCAACTTAGCTATAATAAAAAGATAGAATTACAAATAGCTCAGCTGGCCGCTGCTCTGCCTTTTGCCACTAACCCTAAAAAGGTTAATGCCATCACCACAAGAGGTGGCAAGTCTACTCGTGATCCTCCTTATCCAACAAGGGCAGGTAAGACATCGGCAGCACAGGAAGAGAAGAAAAACGATGAAGTTGAAGAAGTGGAGCCACTAGAACAGAAGATCCAACATGACTTCCATGACACAAACTTCCTATCATTTCCATGTAGAAATAAAAAAGCCAAAGTAGACGAGCAGTTTGGTAAGTTTGTGGAGGTAATTCAAAAGTTATATATCAATACTCATCTGATAGATGCCATACAGTTACCTACCTATGCAAAGTATCTCCGAGACATTCTGAACAACAAGAGACTGCTCCACTATCAACTATAAAGAAGTAACAGAGGAATGTAGTGCGGCCATCCTAAACACATCACCTGTAAAGAAGAAGGATCCAAGATGCCCCACTATCGACTGCTCGATCGAAAACTAGAACTTTGAACATGCACTATGTGATCTTGGTGCAAGCGTTAGTGTCATGCCCAAAGCTGTCTTCGATAAACTCAACTATTCAACACTTTTGCCAACATCGATGTGCCTGCAACTAGCCGACCAATCGGTTCGCTACCCAGCAGGAATCACCGAGAATATTCTGGTAAAAATAAGAAACTTCTTCATGCCAATCGACTTTGTGGTGCTTGATATGCAGGAAGACATGCCCTTCATTCTTTGGGAGGCCCTTCTTGAGCACCACAAATGCACAAATTGATGTTGGAGCTAGAGAAATCTGATTCCATATCAATAGGAAAGAGGAGCAATTCGCCTTCAAGCAAAGACCTGAGCAATGCTCTAAATTGGTGTGGCGCAAGAAGGAAGTACCACCATCAAGGTCTCTATCATCAGGACCAATTGATGCACCCAAGGAATGAACAAGACCGAAGAAGTCTAGTTCGGCGGACTCAAAATTCTGAACCCTCATCAGGAGGTAAAATCGGTAGTTATCCATATTTACTTCTTCACATTGTATGAATTATTTTTACTTTAGCATACTTACTTTTTCTGCATTTACATTGCATTTGGAAAATAAAATAAAAATTTTATCACATCATTATAAATCTCAAGGCCCATGTAAATAATTTTACAGTGCGTAAAAACCTGTAAGAATATTCACTATGGTGGCATAAAAATAATATGCATACATATAGTCATGTTTCATTGCATCATAAAATACATTTCTGCATAGCATATATATACATTTGTATATAGAGGAAATACAAATATAAGGACCCATAGGAGGCACTTGGGACCCACTCAACCACCGCCATACACTATCACCGAACAATTCGAGCTCATCTACATCAAAAGCAGCAAGATTTTGCTTAACTTCGAAGCAAAGCACCAGCTAGTGGTGGATGAGGCCATTTGGGCCTAGGGTGGGGATGGCTGGCCCCACCACCAGGCCGCCCTGCCTGCTGCTCCTCCCATCTATAAATTCCAAGCTCCGAGGTTCAGCTCTCCTCAAGCTCAGCTCAAAACTTTCTGCTAAGCCCCCGAGTTCGAATTCCTCCTCTATGGTTTAGAAAATCCAAATATAGTAGTTCCACAAAAATTAGAAAATCCAAAAATATAAGATAGAGACCCTGCTAAAATTCTGCCAATTCAAAAAATACTTCTTACCTCAAGAACGACTAACCTCTAGACGGCTGATCGCTAACTCTTTTTACCCTAATCCGCTCCACAGGTTTTGTTTGTTATTGTCGATATTTTGCAGGATGATGAACAAGCTCAGAAGTAAATTCTCTCGGACATCGTCTTCTTGCCCCACCAGGAGTATGTTGTCCCGAGTCGGCTCTTACATGTGAGTAGATGAACCATCCGCAGGAGCCGCTGCGGCCCCTACTCAAGCACAGATTAACACCCTAATGGATGAGAAGGACATCCGCTGGTGATCCCGCCAAGAGAAGGAGAAGTACCAGCAACTGAGGCCACAAACATTTTCACTCACAAGCATGTACAATCCTCAACTACTTTAAAACACAGGTATGGATGCTGAATTTGATTTAATATTTCAAGTCGTAGGATGGCAGAATTTTTGGGATGTTTCGGAGTCACGCTCTAAAGCTTTGACTATGGAATTTTTGTGCACCCTAACAATCATAGACATGGGGGTGAGTTATAGATTTTTTGAAAAAGAGTATTCACCCTCCTAGAAAGATTTAAATCTTCTCCTAGGTTTTGATGCACAATGTGCCATCGACGTATACTCCGTTATCCAAGACTTTGATAGAGTAAAATTTTGGAGAGAAATTTCTAGGAAAACTGATTTCTTTCATCCCCGAACCAATGATATTCACAACCCAACTTTGCGTTTCATGCATAAGTGGCTAGGGATGACAATGTTTCCTAGGTCAGACATACGTACCATGAGAATAGATGAATTAAAATTGATGTATGCCATGGTAAAAAGAAAGAAAGTTTCCCTGTACAATTCATGATGTGTCAATGGTTAGAAGTTTTCACTCTTGTCGGTGACGTTGACTATACCTCTTTGGTCACTCAGATCGCCACCAACATGAGTCTCTTGCATACTTCCTGACTTTCAATTATCACTAAGCCTCGACTGTATATTGATTTTGAATAGTTTCGACAAGCTCATATGCTTAAAAGGAGAGATGATGGAAGTATTGTAATGACATATGATGGCTATACAAACGAGGTTCCATTACCTAACCGGAATGTTGGTTTATATGCTGTGCAATCTTTAACCATGAATTTGTAGAAGATAGAAGCAGCACCATGCAGGAGTGCCTCTGCAAGGCTGACTCGTACATCGCACCCGTAGTTCTTTGCCGCTGATCCAACACCTGAAGAACCAGCTATTGGCATTTCTTAGCATCACCATTAGGATTTGTGTTTCCTAGCAATGGCACCAAAAATGCCTTGATGATATTTCTGAACGCATACGAAAATATTCTATAAGCGCACGGATATATCGTTGTAGCATTTCACCTGGAAGTATTCAGGTATCATTCATTTATATTTTCCTAAAGAAGGCATGGTGTAAAAGTCTCTAATAGGGACATGGACAAGATAACATGACTGTATAATAGACCAAAGTTCATAATAGGGGTAAGCCAGGATAAATATTGGATAGTGTGACACACACTCAAGCCAATCTCAAGGATAAAGATAAAAGAAAGAATAAAGAATAAAGAATAAAAGAATATACCTAAACTAGAGCAGGCTTATCCTAAGTAGAATATGGTAAGATAAGCAGATGGTCATACAAATACATGGTTACAACTAAACCCTAAGCATAAGATGGGAGGGGAGACCTCCGAGTACTGATCTGTCAGCAACCTCATGAGGCAATTTAGACTCCTACACCATACCCGAACGTGGGGGATTACAAAGGACAAATAGGGCTATCACCACCTACCACCTACCCCTCAACCGTGGAGCACGAAATGTATCCACCGGTTCCCATGTACTCGAGCACCACACCCGTATACAAAGGAACTACCCAAATCCCCCTAGGACTTCGACCCTACGGATCGACAAGCATAGGACTTGGGAGAATCTGAAGGCACGACGAACCGCCACCTCAACTTAGGTCTTAGTCTAATCATATATGTTGTATGAATGAATAAGCATAATGTTCTATATACTAAACTAATAACATAAGAACTTTGCTCTAGTTCTATATCATAAGTACTTTGATAAAATAAGAGCAAGGTCATATTGGAACCTAATGTATTTCTCATGCCAACATTCTCCAAGAAGTCCAAGCTCTTGAAGTAATTATTGCCTAGCTCCTAATACTACTAAAAATAGTAAAAAGAATACAAGTGGGAGGAGAGAGGCTTCTTGAGTGAGGGGTGTGAGTGGTGTGAGAGCCCTCCCCATCTATTTATAGCCATGGCATGGTTGGTTTTGGAGGGGATTTCCATGCATGTCCACATGCAATCATCATAGAGGAGCCACCAGGAGATGCCATGTGGAAGGAGGAGGCAGTTGGCGTGGGCAGGGGTGCGGCCGCACCCATAACTTCCTATAGGTGGGCTCTTCCTTGTTTGCTTGCTCAGGATCTGCGTTACGCCTTCTCTGGTTGCACACTTTGATCACATTTTCCACGTATTCTGGATATATGTTCTACAAAAACACTTATTCTCCAATACATGTGGAAATGTGTCAATAATGAAACATATGTGTGTAAGTTATGCTAGTTCTCCTTATTTTGTATCTTATTTGGCGGTCAAATTTGGTCATTAAGGACTGCCAACAAGATACCCCAAGCATAACCTTTGCTTGTCCTGAGCAAAAAGCTAAGTCATTGGTTGTTGATTAGGAGTTGTTGCATTGCCAAGTACAACTCAAAGGTACCATGTCTATAACAAAGTATTCTTCCTTGATTTAAATGAGTTGGCATTTTATCCACCCTTTTAACTTGATCCCTATGGGGCTTGTTGCTTTTCGAAGTCTTGGGTGGCTACAAGATAGAATGCTTTTATAGAACCACTAGTCATCTATTCTTTGATCAACTTTCTTTCTAGAGGTTTTAACAGTTTTGCAAATAAAAAGTAAGTTCCTCAAATGATTCACTTGATCGCTCATTTGTGTATGATCCTTACCAAAGGCTTTAGAAGTTTGCCTTTCTTTTTCATCCTACTCCTAATAGGCTTTTTGTAGAGTTTTGGGTAGGTATGAAAGAGAGACATACTTGCATCACATAATTTTGCTAAGTCAAAAACCGGATCCAAGGAGATGCAAGTCATACACTTTTATCAAGAATGTGCAAGTGTGTTGAATTTGTTTAAAAATCTTCATATATATTTATTTTTGTACTCCTTTGGACATGACTCTCTCTTCTTTTCGCATTAGTTTTGAAAATATGGGCTATCTTTATTTTTCTGTTTCTTTTCTTTTCTCATGCTTTTTAGCATGTATTTTTGTTCTCATGCTCTTTGGCATGCATTTTTTTCTCATGCTTCTTAGCATGTATATCTTTTTTTATCATAGCCCATATTCTCTTTTGGCACATGAATACTTTTAGGGAGACAAAATCATGTCATGTGAATGGAGTATTTTTATTTGGTGGACGGAAAAATATGTTTTGTGTAACTCTTAGTGTAAGGGTCAGGATTTTTTTGTAGGTGTACGCGAATCTTGATCATGGGTGCATGTATAGTTTTTAAGGCGTCGCCTAGGTGATGGCTAGTCATCTAAGTGGGTTTTCAAACCTAGCGTCGCTGTCACCGCATCCTCCTAGCTTATGGCATTGCCTCACGGTTGAAGTCATTGCCTAGTTGTCCTTCTCGCTGAGGCGGACGCCATAGGACAAAAAGGCGCTGGAAAAGAGCGGCGCGATGCCCTCACACGGGAAAAGCAGCGGCGCCACGCCTACACCTCCCGCCAAAGGCTTTGAATCCCCATCACGTCTGAGAGAGTGAGAGAGGGAGAGGGAAAGGAAGGAGAGAGGAAGAGAGGAGAGGGCTGCGGCCCACCTCAAATCCGCCGTCGGCGGCGGCGGCGCAGGCGACTGCCCGCGCGAGGCCACCTGTCCACGAGACTCTGCTTCACATAGCGACTGCTCCATTCGACCGCGAGACTCCAATAGTCTATTCCGTCTGTGACTCTAGCCCTGTCCATGACCAAATCCCGCTCCATCCGCTGTGAGGCATGACCGACTCTGGTGCCGTCCGCTTCCGCGATCGATTTTGGCCCCGTGACTCTGCTCTGCTCTACGTGACTGGTAGGTATATCCTCCCCTCCTCTTTCCTCTACTGCTCGCTGTGGCTTTGCTCTTCCTCCCCCTTCTTCCTATACTCTCCCCCCTTGTTTTCATGCTTTGCTCCTTCCTGTACCCCTCTGCTGTACTTTGCTCTCTCTAATGTGCTCCTTTCTGCTCTCTCTGTTGTGCTCCTTTCTCCTATTTATTCTATGTATAGTTTGATAGTTGGAATGGATAGCTCATAGGTGTGTTCCTTTCTATTTGGTGTGGTTGCCTAATTGCTATGAATAATTAATATATGCTTGATTGCTTGTCTATCTGAAGTCTAAACTTTACTGCATAAGAGAGATTAATTTATTGTCTGTGTCATTGACTCATTGTTATATGTGCCCCTAAGGCTTTGATGGTGAACACCAATATAAAAATGCCTAATTGCCTTGTCTATTACATGTACATGTACTGGTTGTCTACTAGTATTTTGTTTGACACTTGCCATTGCCAACTTGCTAATTTTCTAATGCTAGATTACTATCACTATTTCACTGCTTAGATTAGATTACTACAGACTGCATCGAGTACTCAATCTCCTCAGTTTTTAATTACTCTCTTGGTTCTTTCTATGCAGCACAAATCAACAGGAAAGAATGGCAAGTCCACCTTCTGTCAACAATGAGAACTGTGATCCTAAGGTAGACAAAGCAAGAAAGGCCAACTCAAATGATCTAGGCTAGAAGTATGGATATTGGGCAAACCTTGAGAAGCCAGATAAGGTGACATTTACTCTTTGTGACACTAAGGTTTCTGGAGGGATAAAAAGGTTGAAGCAGCATCTGGTAGGTGGATATGGAGATGCAAAAATTTGTCCTAAGATGACCACTCCATTAGGAAGGAGATGAGAGATTACTTAGAATCCAATAAGAGGAGGAGGCCATTGTTCAATGAAGAGGGTGATGAGCCACCCGAGGAACCAACAGATGTGGTGGTGATGGATGCAGTAGCAGCCCCAACAGCTAGAGCTAAATCTGTTCAAGTTGAAGACACTGCACCTGCAGAATCCCAAGCTTCCAAGGTGCAGCCAAGTTCAAGGACTGCAGCTAAACAAAGGCGTGCAAATTATTTATTCAAGGCTACTACAGCAAGCAATACAAAGGCAAAGCCAAAGGTTAACAAGTCAATTGTTGAGATGCTTCGGAAAACACCTAAAGAACTTGTTGATGAAAGGCGTAAAGGATGTTCTCACCCAACAATTCTAGCCAAGATAAGGACCAAAGAGGAGAAGCAATATGTGGATCAATAGTGGGCCTTGTGGTTCTATGAGTGTTGTGTGCCATTTAATGCAGCAGCAGCAAGACAGTTTGAGATTGCAGTTGAGGCAACTACACAATTTGGTTTAGGTTACAAGCCACCTACTCCCTATATGTTAGGTGAACCATTGCTTAAGGATGCTATGAAATTGACCAGTTTTATGAGGGAGGAACATGAGCTGGCCTAGAAGATGTATGGCTACACACTTATGTCAGACGACTAGACTGATAAGAGAGGCCGCCATTTGATCAACTTCCTTGTGAACAGCCCTGCAGGGACTTATTTCTTGGAGTCTGTTGATGCATCAAGTGAGGTACATGATACATTTATGCTTGCTGATTTACAAAGGCAAAGATTGAGCAGATTGGGAAAGACAAGGTGGTTCAAGTTATCACTGATAATGGGGTAATTACAAGGCAGCTGGTAGAATTCTAATGGAAAGGATTCCTACGCTGTATTGGAGCCCATGTGCTGCACGCTACTTGGATCTTATGCTGGAAGAGATAGGGAACTTGAAGGAATTTAAGAAGCCCATTGCAAGAGCCAAACGTATCACAACTTTCATCTATAGGCATGGGATAATTCTTAGTTTGATGAGAGAAAAGACAAAGGTTGATCTTGTGAGACCTACAGCCACTCGATTTGCCACCTCTTTCCTCACTTTAAAAAGTTTGCACAAGCATAGAGATGCTTTGAAGGCTTTATTTGTTAGTGAAGAATGGTTGGGGAACAAATTGGCAAAAACTGCAGCCGGTCAAGAAGTGCACAACACTGTCCTCTCTGTGGAATTTTGGAATTCAGTTGAAGATTGCCTTAGAGCTTCAACACCTCTTCTTATTGTTCTTAGGGTGGTTGATGGCGATGAGAGGCCTGCAATGCTAGAGGTTGCAACACTAATGAATCATGCAAAAGAGAAGATCAAGCTCAGCTTTGTTACTGAAAACAAGAAAATCTTGCTCAAGAATATCATTAAGATCATTGAGAAGCATTGGGTGATACAAATGGACCATCCTTTGTATGGGGCTGCACTATATTTGAACCCAGGAATACTGCATTCTCTCATACAAGCTAATGATGATGCAACTATTGGGTACTTAAGAGGCTGTTTTCTTGATGTGCTTGGAAGAATGGTGGAGGATGAAGAAATTAGAAGCAAGATTGATGCTCAATCCTTAGACTATGAAGGCCTTAGAGGAGATGCATTCTCAAACAAAATGGCCAAGCAAAACCTATAGAATTTGAACCCTCGTACGTGCTATTTTTCTTGTAATTGCAGCATGTTTTAGTATGTGCAATTTAATCCTAGCAAGTATATTTCATCTCAAAATGCTAATATATATTTGTATTTGGCAATATAGTTGATTGGTGGCGTTCATATGGTGGTTGTGCTATTGAGCTTCAAAGGTTTGCTAGACGCATTGCTAGTCTTTGTGCTTCATCCTCTGGTTGTGAGAGAAACTGCAGTACATTTGAGTTTGTGAGTATTGCCAACTTCACTAGTAACTGTTTTCTTCCAATTAATTTGTGCTCAGCTAGCCAATTAATGACACCTTTATTTGTTGTTTTCCCATTCTTCTTTTGTAGATGCATACAAAGAAAAGAAATAGGTTGCTGCATAAGCGATTGAATGACATTGTGTTTGTTTCCTACAATCGGAAGATGAAGACCAGGTTTTCGTTAAGGCATGAGAAAAAGGGAAAATTTTTGATCCTTTGGTCATTGAGAAGATTGATTGGGATAATCACTCCTCCTATGTTCATCCTCAAGGTGCCCGTGGGTTTGATAATGGTGACAATGGTAATGGCCTTACATGGGAACATGTGGATGAAGCTATTGGTGCATCAAGCTCGCTGCGAGGCCACAATCTTCCAAGGAATGCTAGCAGCAAGCGTGCAAGAAATGGACAGTCAAGGTTGGCTGAACTTGAAGTAGACTTAGGTTTGGCCAGTGAAGAAGAGGAAGAGGAAGATCCACATGACGATGCTGATGTGAGTGATTGTGAGCAGGATCCCAATGGCTCCAATGGTGGTGGCGAAAACATGGAGGCTCCAAACATCCTTGATGGGTTTGATGACAGATATTGACTGTTGATAGTTGGCTGCTAATAGATTTCAAATCTGCGCTAAAATTACTTTTGTGCTGTACTTGTGCAATACTTAGCATGCCATGAGACTCTAACTTTTGGTGGTTGGGCTATGTTATGTAATTGTGGCTGTGGACTACTAATTATGCCACTAAGACTATCTTACGTAGTTATATTTGTGAACTGTCTGTAATGTGGCTAACTATGCCACTAAGACTCTTATCTATATTTCTAGAATGTTTGTAATGTGGCTAACTATGCCACTAAGACTCTTATCTAAGTTTATGGGCTGATGTAATGATGATATATTGATATTTGGTTGTGTCTTTTGTTGCTAAATTTCCTTGCTGTTGTTAAATTTCTTATTGTATATGCAGCTTGCTGTTTGGGAGAAGAAAAGAGAGTTCAAATCATCAAAAGGTATTTCACTATCCATATTTAATCTTATTACAAAGTATTTCTGTTACATAATTATATTAATGAGTCACACATGTTGAAACTTGTTAGGGGCTGAAGTGACCTGATTTCCGTGAAGGGAAAACCACAGAGTCGAAGTGTAATAAGACCGTTGAAGATCATATTACCCAAATTCCAGTCGAATATCACATCCATACAATATAATATCAGAGTACAAATAGTGCGGAATTACATAATTTATTACATCGCCGCATTGGCGGAATCAAAAATAACATTCATTCAGAACAGCTTGAAGATAAGATTGCCAAACTCGAGCGTAGGAACGAACCCCTCAACCGTCAAACTCCTCGGAGCTATACTCCTCAGCAGAACCTGTGTGCCAAAATTTATTAGTATGATTTGTACTGGCCACTCCCACCCTATGAGCATTGCTTTGTGGAAATTGGATGCAAGTTGAATATAATCAAAAGGAACCTATAAGGCTGGGGTTTCCTATGTTTTAGCATTTCAAGTATATAATAATAGTTGGTCAAGTTTTAACACCATTCCCACACACATTCCACCCCATTCCCTTTTCAGAGCCAGGTTTCGATCCTGGGATCGATATACCACCATCCACACCATCACCATACCATCTCTCAGTCGACAGGCCAACTCCCTCTCGACACTGTCTCAAGGCCCATAGCCCCTAGCTACGTCCAACACTCTCTCACGGGGGAAGAAGAGAAGGACTCATCTCTCTATCTAGTTTAAGCAAAACCCAGGAAAGGTCCATAGCCGACAAGTCGGCACATGTATCGATCGATCAACCATACACTCTGTAGAGGTTTTACATAACCACAAGATCTGCCTTCTTCGCTGACCGTCGTCAACTCGGCTGATTTCGGCCGCTTGCTAGCCTAGGATAATGCCACTCTACCATTCAGCCCTGGTACACCCAAGTCTAGTCTAGGGTGGCTAAAACTGTGAGTCATGAGCCGGATCCACAAGGTCTCCATGAAGTCTCAGAAGGGTGTGGGGAAATCCTCCATGCCCCATACCTCCTTACACTGTCCGCTATCAACCTAGCAGTAGTGGCAATATCCTACCAAGTAGTCCGGCCGTCCCGCACCATATAGGGTGAGTGGTACGTAAGGCTTCCCGGTGAATCTGAGTACTAGTAAGTCCTTAGGGATGACCAAGATAGAATGTCTTCATCAGGGTTTCCATTTACCGTGCCACCACAGCACCTCCATCCTGGGCTCCTCCCATCCCAGGTTCACACCCAGGACCACCTCATATCCCATTTACCCACCATAGGTATCCATTCTAGGGGTGCCCAGGTAGCACTCCATGGCAAGACTTGCCCCAAGCTCGTCGTGTATTCCAACTTGGTTGACACAACCCTCACCCTCCACACACCCAAGTCACACACACACAACACTCTCCCCATAGTCCAGATAACACCAGTTTCCACCATGCATTAATGTAGTATAGGCATAGTAGAAGTGTAAGTAATGAAATATAGCAGTAAGCGTGTGTCTAGCCTAATAACTGGGTATGCGGGGGTAAGGTTGCGTCAAGGTAAAGGCCATCAAGTAAGCATACTACCATGCAAGTCCTATCATTGTATGATTATAACAGTAAGTAAAGCAATAGCAGTTCTGTATTAGCCATGCGTAATAGGTGCTACGAGATTGGGTGGGATGTGGCACCTTCAGTGTAGTCGTCTCCGTTCTCCTCACCGTACTCACGATCCTCGTCTGTCTAGTTCTCCTCCGAGTCTACAACGATCATATTATAGTCGTGTTAGCGACGTCTATAAAATAGCACAAAGAAGCAATGAAAATTCAAAAGAGCCAAATGCACTCAAACATGGGTTCATTGCGTAAAGCTCGATTTTAGATGAATTTTGGTCCTGGTTTTGTATTTTTCTGAGGTCGTATGAATTAGTTATGAATTTCCGAAGTTTAAAATCATCTCTGGAAATGGAAAAAGGCTGAATTAATCCTGGGCTGACATGTGTCATGCTGTGACTGGTCCACATGGCATGCTGACATCAGTGTGATGTCAGCATAACATCACCGGCTCGGCTCTGAGCTGACAAGTGGGGTTCATCGTTCTGACAGGTGGGGCTAGGGTCTCTTGGGTCACTGACCTGTGGGTCTGGTCAGAGTCAACGTTAAGTCAATGGGTGAGTCAACAGTCAACAGGTTAGGGTCACTGACATGTGGGGCTAGGGCTGCTGACATCAGTAGCTGACATCATCATGACGTCAGCATGATGTCACCTCGGCTGTGTTGTTACCGACAGGTGGGTCCCACGTGACGTTGTCATGATGTCAGCATGACGTCACTCACTGACGAGTGGGTCCAGAGTCCCTGTGACACTGACATGTGGGGCTAGGTCAACTGTCAACGTTGATCGGTCAACGGTCAACCAGGTTGGGCCTCGACTGGGCTATGGTGGGCCTGGACTAGGCTAGATTTGGGTCGGGCCAGCCCGGACACATGGCAAGCTATGGCGCTGCCATGTCGTAGCCATGGGCCCCCACTGGGCTTCGTCTACCGTTTGGCCCGCACTGTGTGGCTCACGGTGGACTCCATGGACCGTTGGCTGGTCTTCGGTAGACCAAGTCCACCCTCCTTCCCTCTGGCCTGGTCCATGTGCACCGAGTGCAAGCGCGTGCGGCCGGTGGGGAAGCCCTCTGCTTCCATCCCCGGCATGCTCCCGCCGGTGGTGTGCTCACCGGCGTGATCCTACGGCGGCGTTGGCGTTCAATTAAGGTGGGGAAAAGCTTCCCCAGGCCATGGCGAACACGATGGTGGGGTCTAGGTGGTGGCCGGGGCCTTCCAGGGCATTGGCCACGGCGGTCGGTGGCTTGGTCATGGCGGTGCTCGCCGACGGGGCAGCTAGGGGCTGTTCCGAGGGTCCTGGTGCCCCATTCTCGTCCAGACTGCTAGTGGGCGACCGGGACAAGTGACGATAGTGACCAAAAGACATGGCGGAGTCCGTGCGTGGTGATGGTGCATGGCAGAACTTTGGCCGAGGTCCGGTGCTCGTGGCCGGGGTGCTATGGTCAGCTAACAGGGTCTCAGTCTGCGCGGCTACCCTCTAGGCGTCCTGGTGGTGCTACGGCTGCGTCCTAGTCCAGTGAGGTGGCCGGGTGCGCTAGCGGTGGCCATGCCATGACGGCGGCGTCGGGAGCACGGCGTGCGCGTGCTCTGCTACGGCGTCCAGGGGCTAGGAGGAGTCTCAGCAGCGAGGGCTCACCGTTGGTGTCAAAGGCGATAGGATGGCGGTGTAGTGGAGGGTCATGGCCGTGTAGACGGAAGCAGTGCAGTGCTGACCCGTGACCGTGATGAAGACATCGGCGTCGTCTTCGGCTCCGACGACTTCGGCAGCACGCGGGTGGCTCCGATCCTCCTCTCCTGAACTCCTTCTCAGCCTTCTACTCTCGGTGCGGTGCAGCTGCTGGGCCACCAAGCAGCGGTGGTGGTTGAGGGATTCCCTAGGGCTTTGGGCGTGGCTTTATAGCCGAGCTCCATGCCTCCAATGGCGTTCGGCATCGTGCGGTGGAAAGGCATGCGATGCATCCGACGGTGGCACGAGGTTGCATGAGCCCAGCGCAAGGGGGAGCAAGGCCATGCCCCGGGCATGACACCCTGGCCCGCTCCTGCCAACGCTGTCGGCCTTCGGTCGCGCGGGCGGTTGAGGCACGGGCGCAGAGAAGATGAATAGGAAAGCCGACAGGTGGGGCTCGGCGGGCAGTGGCAGTGAAGCGAGGCAGGGAGGCGCACGGGCGTGGGCGCGCACTGGGCTGCTTGCTGGGATGGCCACGCAAGTTGGGCCGGCCTGCTGCTGCACGCTAGTGGGCTGAGCAGGCCGAGCCAGCTGTGGGCCTTCTCCTTTTCTTTTCCCTTTTTCTGTTTTATTTTTCTTCTCCTTTGTTTAAATTCAAATTGATTTGGAATTTGAATTCAAAAATTAGTGTACCTTATTCATTGGAGTTTTGTAGATATGAGGCCCACAACATTCTCTTTTATATATATATTAGAAATTTTATTTAGCTATTTTGTATAACAAAAATAGGTGTAGTTTTGTTATACAAAAATAGAATTAGTTTTCTCTTTAAACATTTATTCTTTGGTTTGAGTAATAATTACTTTATGGTTTATTTCTTTAAGGGAGTTGTTAGGCATTACATAAAACAAATGAAAATCCAAATCACCATGTGAGTTAACAATGTATGCTATGTTTCATTTGTCAGTATTTAAATAAACATGATTAACAAATGGCATGCCATGCTTATGTGTTGACTTAGGTTGGGGTTAGACCTAATGCATCTCTTAGGTTGGGTTTCTATTCATGACATTCATCAACACATGGGAGTTTTAAGAAAAATTTTGTAGTTGGTATTTTTGGTGTATAGATTTTTTTTGGGTTGTTACAGGGGCTGTATGGCAAATGGAAGAAGACAACTGGAAACAGGAGGATCACTTCTACAAGGGCTCTAGAATTGGCAGCAGAAAGGCATGTATAAGTGTATGTTTGTGCTATCCTATGGAAGGTTAGAGTATGTGTATGGCATCGCCTCGCCACGCGCCCAACTCGCCTACGCATCTAGAAGGGGATGGAGCACCGCACCTTGCCTTACTGCCTTAAAAACTATGGGTGCATGACGAGAATCTTAACAAGGGTCACAACAATTTGACAAAGCTTAATATAATAACAAGTAGCATATGACTACGGTTTTTCATTTGTATGATGTCATATGGCCTTGGTAGGAAATATAATCATTGAGGAACTTTTCATTTTAGCATTTTCAAAATTGAAAACTCCGGATGTCAAGTCTCTCTTAGAACAAAATCATAGCAAATTCTATTTGTACCATATCATAACTTGTAACTACTTAGAAATGGATCATACGTTTGCAACCCATGAGTTTCAAGTTTTAGGATGAGACATTTTTAGCCAAAAGCTTAAACCTTGGAAAAAACTAAGTTATAAACTAGGCACAGATAAATTATAAAACATAGCAACTATTCATCATTTCAACAAAGGAGAAACTAAACATTCTTACTACACATATGTGGAGTGGAATAAATATTATTGTTTTTATTATTATTTATTCTTATTATTTTTTAAACCATTGTTTAATCAAGGTTCACCAAACAAATGTTCATCTCTGTTGTCATCTCAAAGACTTACCCTCATGAAGTTGATAAATTTCTGCAAGGGTTAGTCCATATAATAAACCAATATCTATACTTAACAATTTTTGTTCAATTATCAAACTAGACACCATGTCTAATTTGATCAAGGTAGGTTAATCAACCTAAGCACCATGCTTAAATTAAAAAGCCTATAGAAGTATGATCGTTACATCCAAACTTCAAACTAAGCACCATGCTTAATTTAAAAGATGTATAACCAATACTCCCAAACCAAAACATGTCGATATAGAGAGAGGAAGCATGAAAGGATAAACAAGAATCATCCAACGGAGGTGAAAACATTGAATGGTGAACAGTACAACCATAAGTTTTTTATTCTTTTATCATGCAAGGTAATGGAAAGTGGTGACAGTGCAAGATACACATTAGCTTATGGAGGTCCTCCCCCAAGCTAGCTCAAAGCCTATGGTTCGGGGTTGTACCCCTATGCTTTTTGTCTTTTCCTTCCTGATATTGTTAGTGCGACTGATTCCACCCTGGACCTCCTTGTGGACGGAACCTGTTGTTGTTGTTTAGCGCATCATCACGGGTTTTGGGGCAGTCGTTCCCCGAGTGTTCGGCGTTTCCGCACACCTTGCATGTCATAAGCGAGTTAAGTACTTGGACTGTACCATAAGGTGCTCTTTTTGTGGTAGCGTGTTTGTCCAAGCATTTTATTAGGAGATCCAATTTTGTGGCTAGCATATCCGTTTCCTCCACGGTATGCATGCCATCTTATTGGGTTTGGAGTTTGTCTTCACTCCACCCCTGGTTGGAGACCATCTTCTCAATGAGAGTCATGGCTTCACTGACTGTGAGTGAGAAGAAGGCTCCTTCGACAGCAGCATCTATGTGGGCTCTGGATTTGGAAGTTAGCCCATTGTAGAAGTTTTGAAGGACCAAGTAGTTTTCCATCCCATGGTGTGGGTAGGCAAGGATGTATTCTTGTAGCCCCTCCCATCCTTCTAGGATGGATTCTGATGCTGTCTGCTAGAAGTTGGAAATTCTTCCACAAAGGACATTGGTTTTGCCTGTCAGGAAGAACTTCACAAGGAATGCCGTGGAGCACTTGGCCCAGTGTTAATAGCTTCTCGGTCCTTGTAGAACCACTGTTTCGCCCTCCCTAGGAGGGATAACAGGAACAAGTGGAGTCTAATTATTTCTGGTGTGACATCCTTCATGATGACGATGTTGCATAGCTCTAGGAAGTGTTGGAGATATGTGTTGGCATCCTCGCTAAGCAATCCACAGAATGGATTTGCCTGTACCATCGTGATTAGGCCGGTCTTTAGTTCAAAGTTTGTGTCGCCATGTTGATAGTGGACCCAATGGGAACGTTGCAGTAGTGGGGATGGAATACTTGTGCAGCGTCTTGTTAGCCACAGGGTTCGGTATGGATGGTGCTTTGATGATAGGTTCGGTTGCTGGTGGAGCAGCTGAAAGAGGATCGACATGAAGTCGGCCTTTCCTTACAAGTGACTCTAGGTTTTTGGTGAAGGTTATCAGCAAGTTGAAACCTGTCTAACACTATCCTGTTTTCACCCACAACAAGAGAAAACAAGCAGAGTTATCCTATTATGAGCAATGGCTACTATACCTGCATATTATCATGAACATGTCCTATTAGATTCTTTTAACCAGTGCCTTCCTCGGTAATGGCACCAGAAATGCATGCTGGCATTTCTTAGCATCACCACTAGGATTTGTGTTTCCTAGCAATGGCACCAGAAATGCCTTGATGGTATTTCTGAACGCATATAGAAATATTTCACAAGCACACGGATATATCGTTGTAGCATTTCACCCAGAAGTATTCAGGTATCGTTCATTTATATTTTCCCAAAGGAAGGCAAGGTGTAAAAGTCACTAATAGGGACATGGACAAGATAACATGACTATATAATAGACCAAAGTTCATAACATGGGTAAGTCAGGAAAAATATTGGATAGTGTGACACATACTCAAGCCAATCTCAAGGATAAAGATAAAAGAAAGAATAAAGAATAAAATAATATACCTAAACTGGAGGAGGCTTATCCTAAGTAGAATATGGTAAGATAAGCAGATGGTCATAGAAATGCATGGTTAGAACTAAACCATAAGCATAATATAGGAGGGGAGACCTCTGAGTACTGGTCTGCCAGCAACCTCATGAGGCATTTTAGACTCCTACACCATACCCGAACGTGGGGGATTACAAAGGATGGACATGGCTATCACCACCTACCGCGTACCCCTCAACCGTGGAGCATGAAATGTATCCACCTGTTCCCATGTTCCTGAGCACCACGCTCGTATACAAAGGAACTACCTAAATCTCCCAAGGACTCCGACCATACGAATCGACAAGCATAGGACTTGGGTGAATCTAAAGGCATGACAAACCTCCACCTCAACTTAGGTCTTAGTCCAATCATATATGTTGTATGAATGAATAAGCATAAGGTTCTATATGCTAAACTAATAACATAAGAACTTTGCTCTAGTTCTATAGCATAAGTACTTTGATAAAATAAGAGCAAGGTCATATTGGAACCGAATGTATTTCTCATACCAAGATTCTCCAAGAAGTCCAAGCTCTTCAAGTAATTCTTGCCTAGATCCTAATACTACTAAAATAGTAAAAAGAATACAAGTAAGAGGAGAGAGGCTTCTTGAGTGAGGTGTGTGTGGTGTGAGAGCCCTCCCTATCTATTTATAGCCATGGCATGGTCAGTTTTGGAGGGGATTTCCATGCATGTCCACATGCAACCATCATGGTGGAGCCACCAGGAGATGCCACATGGAAGGAGGAGGAGGTTGGCGTAGGCAGGGGTGCGACTGCACCCTAGGTGTGGCCTCCCCATGACTACCTTCTGCATGGTAGTTGTGTGTTGGGCCTGGGCTACTTCCACGTGGGTTTAAGGCCCAATATCTTTCGATAGGTGGGCTCTTCCTTGTTTGCTTGCTCAGGATCTGCTTTACGCCTTCTCATGTTCTAGAAGGTTTCTTTGAGGTCAGCGATGAGGTTATCAACAGTCTTAGACTTAACCACCACATCGTCGACGTAGGCCTCGACGTTCTTCCCAATTTGCTCTTGGAGGCATCGTTGGATAGCCCTCTGGTAGGTGGCGCTGGCATTCTTTAGCCCAAAGGACATGGTGGTGTAGCAATAGGCACCGAAGGGTGTGATGAACGAAGTCTTGATCTGTTCTTCCTCCTTTAAGGAGATCTAGTGATAACTAGAATAGCAATTGAGAAAGCACAAGAGCTCACAACCGGCTGTTGACTCTATGACCTCGTCAATGTGAGATAAGCCAAAGGGGTCTTTAGGGCTGTGCTTGTTGAGATCGGTGTAATCAACGCACATTCTCCATTCATTATTCTTTTTTCATACAAGGACCAGATTGGTGAGCCACTCCGAGTGATACAGCTCTTTAATAAAACCGACTGCTAAGAGCCATGTTATTTCTGCCCTAATGGCCTCCTTTTTGTCTTGCATGAATCATCGTAGCTTTTGATTGATTGGTTTGGTGGTCGGTGAGACATTTAAGGAGTGCTCGATCAGCTCCAGAGGAATGCTGGGCATGTCAGCAGGTTTCCATGCAAACACATTGACGTTTCTATGGAGGAAGCTGATGAGCGCATCTTCCTATTTAGGGTTGAGATGGGCCCCGATCTAGGTCGTCCTGCTTCTGTCGCCGATGACGAGCTCAACCTCCTTTGTGTCTTTGGACTTAGTCATAGACTAAGGTGGCTCCTAAGTTAGGATCACCTGCTCCTCTACTAGGATCTTCTTGGAGTTGGCGATGCAAACCTCCATTTTGGCTGAGAGGTCCATTGCTTCGGCGATGGTGATTCCTTCTTGTTTGCAGTCATAGGCAGTGGAGACACTGGCACGCAGGGTGAGAACGCCTTGCTCCATCGGGATCTTCAACACCATGTATACATAATGGGGCACGGCCATGAACTTGGCGAGAGCTGGTCGGCCAAGGATGGCGTGGTAGGCGGTGTCAAAGTCTTCCACGAAGAAGTTCATGTACTCAATATGGAAGTGGTGGGCAGTGCCAAACTGGACTGGCAAGGTGATCTGCACTAAAGGTTGGGATGCTCTGCCAAGTACAATACCCCAAAATGGAGAATTAATAGGGACGAGATTGTCCGTTGGAGGCCTAACTCAGTTAGGGCTCTAGCGAAGAGGATATTGAGGGCACTCCCACTGTCGATGAGGACCTTCTTGAACCATACGTTGTGGATGGTTGGATCCAACACGAGTGGGAAACACCCAGGGTATGGGATATCTACCCACTGGTCAGCCCTACTGAACGTGATTAGATGCTCTGACCAGTCTTGATATTTGGGATCAGTGACCGTGTCGTACTTGGTGATTGACATGACCTGCTAAGCAGTGAGCTTCTACTGGCGTTTGCTCTCAGAGGTGGCGTAACCTCTAAAAATTGTGGCGATGGTCTTGTTGGCATCTTGGGCAGTAGGACGTGCACCCTTAGGACGCTCCTTCCCTTTGTCATCGTCTGACTTGTCGTCCTTGCACGTTCGCTGTTTCTGCTCCTCATTGTGGAAAGCTTTGGCCAAGCCATAGCATTGCCTCATGGCGTGCTTGCTGTTCTTGTGAATTAGGCATGGACCATCAAGGAGTTCTTCATAGGCAGAATTGAAATTTTGGTTAGCGCATGGCTGCTCTACATTGTCGATGGAGTTTCCTGGTCGACGACGACATGGCTGTGCAGCCCTTGATCCCTCTGTCTGATCAGCTTCTTTAGAGTCTACATATGAGTTTGCAACCTTGAGGAGTTTATCAATGGTCTGGGACCTCTTGCGGTAAATTTTGGAGCACAACTCCTGACGGTGATGGAGTCCTCTGGTGAAAGCGAAGGTGGCCTCACTATCTAGCCGATTCATCGGTGGCCACATCCAATTCTGGATGTCGTCGACTTGGGCCTGAGCTGCTTTGAGCAGCGCTTGAATCTTGACTATCTCTAGCATTTGTCGGAGTCTAGCCAACTTGTGGGTGGCCACAGCTAGATTGGCGCTCGGCGTTTGCTCCATTCGTTGATTGTCCACCATGAGAAACTCTTATTGGAGATTATGTGCAAGAGGCGACGGGCCACCTCTGGTGGCTTGGGTGGTGTTTTCTACTTCTTCATTGCGACATCGTTAGTGATCAGTGTTCTTGGCTTCGCGCTCACGGTGCTAAACACTGGTCTCTCCATCGATAGCGACGCTGTCGTGGCCAACCATGAAAAACTCTCTCCCCAAACCTAGAGGGAAAGATGGGCAGTTGTTGGTAGAGGCCTTAGAGTACGGCTTAGGACTTTCCTCCAGGATGGTGTGGAGCATTTCATCTAGAAGATCTGCTTAGATTTGCACCATGTTTACCATTGGGGCAGGTTGGTCGGCCTAAAGGAAATCAATCTGATATAGGTCATTGACATGGCTACGCTTGGCGTGGTCGGTGAAAAGATGGTGCACGACGTCCTGACAGATTGGACCCGCACCCACTAGCCTAAAAGAATAGGGCTTCATCATGCTCTCCGCTGGGGCAGGAAGTGGTTAGAGTTGAAAGGTACGCCCTTCTGGAGTTGCTGTGATCACCAGATCAGAATTTGGCCATCTTGAATGAAGTGGCCGAGTAGGTCGCTCGGTTGTAGCGGCTTGGTGATCTTGGGGTATGGGAAATTCATCGCTCGCTCTGGATTGATCTAAGACTAAACCCACGAGGAGCTAACATTCTGCTAAGCAGTCTATGACCCGATCGATGGATGTGATCAGATCATCATTGCTGATGGATCTCCTAACCCAGTGATGGGACGTCGGGATCAGAGATGTCGTTGCAAGTGTTAGCGCAATCGGCACAGGGTGATCCTGCACCGCTTCCACGATCTCCCCGTTGCCGTCTGGGCCAATGATCCAAGTCATGGATCCAACCATGAAGATCTGGCCTGGCTCGGGAAAGGCCATGGAGCTCAGGAAAGTGACCATCTAGTTGGCCATGGAATCACCATTCACACCCCCTACCTGGCTTGCCACTATCGATGAAATCTGGTCGGTAGTCTACCAAGGGGTATACCCACGGTAGTAGATGATTAGTGGAGGTGCGCGTAATAGGAACCAGATGGTGACATAAGGCGTAGAGACAGCGATTTAGATAGGTTCGGGCCGTCTGATCGACGTAATACCCTACGTCCTGTGTCTTTGTTAGATTGTATTGAATATGAGATGAATTCAAGGGGGTCCCTACCCGTCTTATATAGTCTAGGGGGTAGGGTTACAAGTCGGTTTGGGCCTAGATCTATTCGGTTATATAGTAAGTATTTACAAGGAATACGATATCTATCATATCCGAAAAGATCTTTCTTCATCGCCAAGATGTCTTCTGATTGCCTTGCGGTGCATGCCGACCAGAAATGGGCACCGTAGGCCTTGATCTTATGGGCTGGACCTCCCCTGGCGGTGCAGCCCATGTCCATTGCCATGGGAACCTAGGGTTATACCCCCCACAGAAATTATGAAGCAACATCAAGTGGGCATCACGAGGGACACATGTCCTTCTCTGATCGAGGGTACCATGACACTCAGGACACCTTCCATCACATCAACAACAGGCTCACAAACATTAAGGAGACAACTGCTGCCATCCAAGGTACATTACTTGATCACACACAATGGCAGGCAACATTAGGACACGAGGTGGCCAACCTCCAACGACAACATCAACAACAAAATCAAAATTGGTAGGTTCTGTTCTAGCACTACCACATCCAGCCGCCACACTAAGCAACCACTCAACAACCAACTTGGGGGAAGGTTATTCCCTGTCTATCTAGATAAGTATTTCTTTTCTTTTCTTTTTATTACTTTTAGTTTGTTTTATATATATCTAAAAAAGATGAATAACTAAAAGCAAAAAGTAGTTATAGTTATAATAATATAAGGTGTGATCTAAAAATGAAAATAAAATAAAAGAGTGTGTCTAGTTATCTTTAAGTTTGATTTTTAAGAGCTGAATAAAATAAAATGGACTCTAAAAATAATCTCTTAAAATGGAAATGATGAATAGTTACTCTGTTGTAATTCCTTTCAAGTACCTAGTTTTCAGCCTTGAATTCTCCCAAGTTTTGAATTATCCTGTGTTTTTAACAGGATTTATTAAGAAAAAGAGCAAGGTGGACCCAATCGTCAGATCAAATCATGTTTATCCGTGACGAAACCGACTTAGGAAGACTCTAGAAACATCTAGAAGACAACACACCTCCACTTGACCCAAAACATGGCAGGGCACCTACAGGTCGACCAGCCTATGGGCCCTACATGTCAGCCCCTCCTTGTTATATCGGTTCTTCATCGCCTTAAAGATTTAATCTACGCCGTTGCTCAAGGTCGGTTTGATTCGAGGGCTTAGATTTGATGTTGCCATGGATTCATGGGCCCACAGGACTCCTGGTTCACCCTATAAATAGCCTCCCATACCTCCTCCTCTAGGCATCTTCATCTTCAATCAAGAGCTACCATAGTTATTCAAGAAGATTAACGAGAGAGAATAGAATAGATCTTCAATTCCTCAAAGCTTTAGTATAGTCTAGCTAGTAAGATTCAAGTAGAGTTGGGCTACTGCTCAAGATTCTAGATTCGTCATCTGGAGGCTGGTACAGCCATTGTATCCGCTATATATCATCACTTTGTTCTTAATATATATTATGTTTCTATCTATATTGTTCTTAGTTTGCTTTGGTAGTATGCTTGATATAGTCATAGTTAATGCTAAGTTTATGCATAGGTTTGCAAAGTGCTTAGCTCAATACTCAAGTGGGTTAAGTGGTCAACATTGTGTAAGCATGGTGCTTATATGTTGTTTACCTATGGATGCACCCTACATTCCGGATCGTGTGGTAGATCGCGAGAGTGACAATCTCGTTGAGTCCTTTGTAGTCCACCTCCCGTTTGTAGGACAAGTAGGACGCGGTTGCGATGGAAGTCAGGCTTTGTTCTTGATCTTCCTTAGTAATGTCCCTTATGTGTAGATGAAGGGTTAATTATGCTATAGATGAAAGTATATATGCTTTGGTGTACAAAAGACTTGGTAAATAGGAATGACTTAGGAATCTTTCTCTTGTTTTATTACTTAGTCTAGCTATACTACATTTATGAGTATCTGTTTCTACCTCTGGATTATTATCATTGCCATACACTTATTATTTATATATCTATTGGCTTACCCCTGCTTAGAGTAAGTGTTTAGTTAATGATCTCATCATAAGTATCATGTTTATAATTATCTCTAGCCACCGCTCCTTCCTGTGGTAAAATATAAATAACGATACCTGGAATACTCTCGGGTGAAGTGCTACAATGGTATATCTATGCGCTTGCAGAATTCTTCATATATAAATATTCTAAGTCACAATGAAATGCCAAGGGTACTTCTTAGTGTCATTACTAGTAGTGATGTTAGGAAGTACCAACAATAGACATTATTAGCGAAGAGGGGAAAATGTGGCCTCAGAAATGTCAATGTATATAGCACAACAATGACTCATAGGTGGCACTACTTCAAAACCCAAGTGAACTAGAATATTAAATAAGCATTGAACAACCAAATTGACGAAGGTAGAAGCAAAGGGCACATATAAGGCATGTTTATTTGCCTAGACAGAAGAACAACAAACCACCAAACAAGACTAGTTGCACAGAAGCAAGAGTAAGTAGAATTAATATAGGCAAAAAATAAAATATCAGTAGAATAATAATCAGTGCCACCTCATCCTTATGGTTTCATCATCATAGGCACAATCGGATCATCCACAACTTGCAAAAAAGGCTCCAAAGCAACATAACATATTCAAGTTTGTGAAGAGTAGGCAGATAGAAACAACTATATAAAGAGTACACAGATAGTAACACATAGCAACATCTGTAGCAACATAACCAGATTCAAGTATGTGAAGAGTAAACAAAGACTGAATAAACAGATATATGAACCATGAGTTTGCATCAGGCAGTTTAGTGAGGTTTAGTGGCACATACATTGCCTTAATTGTTCAAGTACTAGCGCACACAGCTGTCACAACCAGAAACCATGTGATTGAATATTACATGTACCATATAGTTAGCTGCCCCCAAATGAGTAACCGAAAACTCCAAAAGGATAGGTGCTAGTCAGCCAAGCTACCTTGCTACCCAAAAGAGCCTATGTCACTACACAAAAAAGTTAGGGATGGAGAGTGGTCAAGGAGGGTGGAGAACAAATATTTCTCCACTTCTTCCCTCCTCTTACTTGCTGTAGACAAGTAGCCTAGATGTAGTAGTTCTTGGCTACAAAAGTCCTAAACCAAAGAACCCTATGGCTGTCCACCATGCTCACAAACCCCTTACCTTGGGAGTTATTATCCAGTAGGTGGCTAAAGGAAACAATGATGGCCTCCTTTGAGAACCGATGCATATCCATGATAGCATGGTATAGATCAGGATCCACCTGAGCAAGCCCAATCTCCCTCAAAGCATTTGCCAAATTATTGAAAACATCAGTCATGTTGTTCATGAGCAACATCTCATCCTCACTAAAGTAGGACCTCTTCCTATTACCACCCACATTTGAGGTTAGCAGCTCTGTTGCCTTGCTTCTCTCCCCATGCTCAGCCTTCTCATCCACTTGCTAGCCCACAAAAGTGTCCACCATCTTGCTTGCTGCACTGTCAATTGTGTTGCTGTTTACCCCAAGTGCTTCATTGGAGCCTAAAGCAAACCTTTCTATAGCCATGGAGCCACCAAAGATGGCCTCCATCTGGTCATAGAACCTAATAGGGGTGTTGAGGAATTCACCATCTTTGGGGTGATCTTGCAACAACACAAACAAAGAGAAGTTAGTGCTACATTTAATAAGAAATGAAAACAAAAAGGAGATTGAACTGTTAGAATGAAAACAAAGATAAGTTAGTACCTTCACATAGCATTATAGTGGTCTTGGTCTAATATGATGGCCTTGATGTCATCATCCCAAAGTGCCCTACTAAGGCCCTTCAACTTGTAGATTCTTCTCCACATCTACCTTGACTTCCTAAGGTGGTTGTATACCTAGGTGGAGGTCACCTTCTCACCAGAGTACTCCCTTAGGGCCTTAGCTACCTAGTTAACATCCTTATCAACCCTTTGTCTGCCCTTGCCCCAGTTTGGATGAGTTAACTCATCCTACACAGCACAAACCCATTAATGTTGTTTATCACCTCATAGGTGCCCTAGTAGCAACCCCACTGCCACTAGCAGCAGGGCCATGGCAGTAGCAGCATGGGCATTGACATCAGCCAAAGTAGGTGGAGGAGCCTCAACAGTAGGGCCAGCAACAGCAACATGTAGACCAACCCCACCCATCAGTGAGGCAGCAACCACAATCTCTCCCCAGCAGCATCAGGAGACAGTCACAGAAGGCATCCTATTTAGTGCATCAAGGTAGCATTTAACCAACATCTATATTAACATGCCCTTCAAATCATTCATGAAATAAACAGGTGGAAATCAAGAGAAAAAGGCAAATGAAAAGGTAGTCTCAGCATTATCCAGTACAAATTAAACTCACAGACACAACTTAGTAGTTCCATACAAAGGCAACCTGACTGCATTTAATTTATTACAACATGTGAAAACCATGATCAAGTCCTAGAAGTATCCATATTTGCCCACAGGCTAGATGAGATAGCATCCCTCCTATCTGCCATCCCACTGCTTTCCTAGGACTACAACTCATTCTACATCATAGAGTTGTAAATTAACTGCAAGTTCTTCTGCCTATGCCCATCTTATATCGTCCTAGGAGTATACACTATAGGTTCAACCTCTCCCCTCATCCTTTTCACTCTGGAAAATAGGAAAGCAACCATAACCACATCCATTGTAGCAACTTGGGAGGCCATAAATGAACACTGGTTCATCGGATCCATCTACATGCAGTTATTAAAAACAACTTTTAGTAACCAGGCATGCCTTTGCTAGCGTCTAAATTAAAGCAGCTGCATTAGTATAGAAATGTGGAAAACATGGACATTGATTGTTAGCCACGGCTGCTGCTGCTAAGAAAAGCCCCTAGAGGCGAGAAACCGTGTCATCGACTACAAACAACAAGGCAATTGAAGAAATAAGACCAATTTCAAGGCCAGCATGTACATTAAACCCTAGCCAAATAATAAATGCATCCCAAAGATGAAATCGACATGAACAACAACACTAGAAGATTAGAAATAGCATAGTATAGCCATAGGGGTACGGTGACCATGGATTGCCACACGGTCACCCCAAATCTAAAGATTTGGACCCAACCATAAACCAAAAACAATAGATCCACACAAGAAAAGGGCACCAGAGGGGATATCACCTTGCTACGAGTGATGAACAAGCAGAGGAAACAACAGGCGAGGTGGATGGTCTAGGCAAAAATTCACAACCATAGCAGATTCAGAGAAAAGGAAGAAGATCAACCACATAGAAAGAAGATGAGGGTCATGGGACACCAAACACCACCACGAGCAGGCGAAGAAGATGAAGTGGTTAGCGGACCAGTCCAAGAAGAAGCTGGCGTAGCAATCCCAGCTGCAGCAGAGAGACAGGAGTGGGAAAACTCCTAGACCGCAAGGGCCGGGAGAGTCTACTACCACGCCATCTAGATTAGGGCCAGTGATGAATGCGAGTAGAGTGAGCGAGGGGAAGAGACGCGACAAAGAGGAAATGAATGGATAAATGGAGGAGTGAGGCGAAATTCTAGCGGCATCGACGCGCGGAGATTTGAGCCCGTGAGTTTGTCTCCCATGGCCAGGCCCTGGGTTGCTTTAATCCCCACACGGGGTTGGCTCGCGGGCTGATCCAGGTAAACAAACAGGCTTGGTTGCACCAATGGGGCCTAGCCGGACCCCTGGTGCAGGCAAACATACATGCCCCATGTTTCTTCTCTAGCTAGCTTCTATCTAACATTATAAGTATGCTAGATTCAATTCATACATAGGTATCTTTTGTTATTAATAATAGGAGTAACTTCGATCCATACATATATATCATTTGTTATTAATAATCGAATACTTCTAACGTTATGGCCTATATCCACCTAAGTTTTTGACCCTTAGATGTGTTAAGTGACGGATGGATGTATAGCAGAATGGTAGAATATTTGGTAGACATACCTTCACTACCGGAAACGTCCAATTTACCGAGTGTTTTTATGTTTGCCGAGTGTATTCCCTCGGGCACTCGGCAAATAAGTTCTTTGCCGAGTGCTGCGTTAAAAACACTCGGCAAAAAAAAAACACTCGGCAAAGAGGAGGTTTGCCGAGTGTCAAAAAAACACTCGGCAAAGAGGGGGTTTGCCGAGTGTTTTCTTTTTTACACTCGGCAAAGAAAGAAAAGTCTCTTTTTGGGAAAGAAGGAGAAGAAAAAAAATGAAAAAAAACTTTGCCGAGTGTCCAGATCTAGGACACTCGGCAAACAGAAAATATCGTACTTAACCCACCAGCGCCCCACCCCGCTCCCGTCCCCACCCCTTCTTCCACCCAGCGCCCCCTCTCCTCCCGGCCCTGCCCCTCCTCCCGCCGGCGCCGCCTCCCTCTGCTCCTCTCTCGGCCGCTCCTCTTTTCCCCGGCGGCCCCTCCTTCCCCGGCGGCCCCCTCGCCGGATCCGCCGCTCCTCCTTTCCCCGGTGCCCCCTCCTTCCCCGGTGGCCCCTCCTTTCCTCGGCGGCCCCCTCCTTCCCCACCTTCCCCAGTGGCCCCCTCGCCGGATCCGACGCCCTCTCCCCGGATCTAGCACCCCCTCCTTCCCCGCGGCGTGGCGGCGTGGATCCGGTGCCCCCTCCTTCCCCGGCGGCCCCTCCTTTCCCCGGTGGCCCCCTCCTTCCCCGGTGGCCCCCCTCGCCGGATCCACCGCCCCCTCCTTTCCCGGCGGCATGGCGGCACGGATCCGGCGCCCCCTCCTTTCCCCGGCGGCCCCCTCCTTTTCCTGGCGCCCCCCTCACCGGATCCGCCACCCCCTCACCGGATCCGACGCCCTCTCCCCGGATCCGGCGCGGATCTAGGCTCTAGTGGTGGCGGGCGGCATGTGGCGTGGCGGTGGGCTTCGTGGTCCTGGCGTGGTGGTGGTGGTGCGTGGGTGTGCTGGCGGCGGCGTGGTGGCAGATCTGGGCGCTGGAGGAGGTGGTGGCCGTGGTGGGTGGCGGCCGGTGGTGGCAATAGTTTGTTTTTATTTTTTGCGGAAAATGTTTGCCGAGTGTTTTTTTTGGCACTCGACAACGTCTTTGTCGAGTGCCCAACAAAAAACACTCGACAAACTAGCGTTTGCCGATAAAGGGTTTGCCGAGTGTAACACTCGACAAACCCTTTGCCGAGTGTTTTTGGGGCTTCGCCGAGTGCCCCTGGCACTCGGCCAAGCTCCTGTGTCCGGTAGTGCTTCATACCTATTGTTTTCAACAATATCATAAAGATTAATTCTAAGTGTTCACCAAAAACTGATACAGAGGCGGACACCTTAAGATGTTCATCTTTAGAAACATTTACATTAATAATAATTCATAACTTTTACATATGAACTTGGACGAAAATGAACTTTATATCAAAAGTGTAGCCCTTGACATGACCTACAGCTTTGTTGTTGAGAAGTTTTTGATTTGAAACTGTGTAGAGTCCCAAAATGTTACGTTAAGTTTTTAGATTTTAAAATTTAAAATTTTTAAACAACCTCAGATGTTGCCGTGGTATATACCAGAGTTGTAGTTATCAGTAAAATACAACCTTGTAGTTGAAATGTTTTTTTATTTGAATTGTTTAGAGTCCCAAATATATGTTTTAAGTTCTTAGATTTTGACATTCAAAATTTAGAATTTACAAACCACCTAAAATATTTACATGGTTAATACCAAATTTATAACCGCCAACCAAATCTATCATTTGTAAGTTTTTTATTTGAAGTTGTTCAGAGTCTCAAATATTTGTTTTAAATTCACATATATGAGATTCAAAAATTTGAAATTTTCAAACAATCTCAGATTGAAGACACATTCTATATTAAAAGTTGTTGTGCTTGGTAAGATTTAAAACTTTGTAGTTAAAACTTTTTTCATTTAAAATCATTTGGTGCTGAAATATACAAGATTACGAATTGTTGATATAAAATAATAACTGTCTATATATAATCACAAAAGATCCTGTAGTCCAGTGGTACACAAGCGCTACATGTGCTGAAAGTTGAGTTCAAACCCCCAAAGGGCCGCGCTGCCCACCTCTGAAAATTTCCTTTATGTGGATCAACATATTTCATAGAGATGAATGGTTAGGTTGGTCCACAAGCTAGGTTGAGCAAGAAATGAAGGCCATGGTCCACAACCTTATGAGCCTTGGATTCAGCAAAAGTATTTAGCAAAGCCTTTAGAAAAAATAACCACCGAACACAACCATGAATGAATATTAAGGTGTCATCAGCATACTGAAGTATTGGAAAGTCTTGGCAATGGTTGAGTGCAAGTGGTAGGGTGAGTAGGCCCTGATTCTTTGCAGTATTTAACAAACACTATAACATGTCATTCAAGTTAAAAATGGCTAAACCTGCTTGTTTTAGAAAGATGTGGCTAGCCCATCCCCTTGAACAGAGCCCCAGAGATCCATTCCTTTGCCAAAAACAAGCTTATTTCAGTAAGCAGAGCCTTCAGTCAAGACACAATTAAATATTTGTTCAATCTGCCTCTATCTCAAATTGTCTTCACACAATTACAAAGTTTGCAACAGCTAATGGAAGCCACAATGCTAGAAGACAATGATGATGTCTAGTCCTATAATGGGGGTTCCAGCAAGTTTCTCCCCTCAAGAGCCTATAAAAAGCTGATTGGCCATCATCCAATCAATCCAGCTTCCAACTGGATCTGGAAATGCTTTTGTCAACCTAAACATAAAGTCTTCTGCTGGTTACTGATCAAAGATAGGCTAAGTACAAGAAATATCCTCAGAAGGAAGCATAAGAATCTGGATTCTTATAACTGTGAAATCTGTGGTCTTGGAATTGAAGAAACAACTGAACATCTCTTTCTGCAGTGCCCTTTTGCTCAACAATGTTGGTGCCTGATTAACTTAAGAACATCCCTGGAGCATGGGACTCTTGAAAACTTTGTTGCATTCAAAGATCAGATCAACTCGCAGTTTTTCATGGTGGCAATCATTCTCATGTGCTGGACAATTTGGCTAGCTAGAAATGAACTGAGCTTCAATGGGAACCAAGTAAGCATTCAAGATTGCAGGAGAATGTTTCTCAAAGAAACAAGACTTGTCAAGCTTATGAATTTTGTTTGATCAACGGATACCATACTTAGAAATGATCTAAGCCCTGTCATTTGTCTTATTTTCTTTGTTTCTTTTGTCTTCTCTTGAAACCCCCTGATGTAAATAACTCTTTCTTGTTGCAATAAAATTCTCTGTAGGGGCTGCGGCCCCTCCAGTTCCCTTAAAAAAAAAAAGACTATAACAGGTCTGCTGCCAAAACAAAGAGGAGCATGTTACGAGTATATATCCCCGGCTTTAGATAACAGGGGTTCCTTGACATCCCTCAGAAAAGGTACCCCTAGCATAAGCAGGAGCATCTTGACATGAGTGGCAAACTCACCACCGGTGGTTAGATGCTTGGCATGGAACGCCGCTCCACAGTTGTATGCAATGTAACAAAGCATCTCTAACCATATGGCGGCAATCAGCTTCCAACGATCCCCTGCTTCTGCAATCTGAAGCAAGTCCGAGGCAACCCGGCGAGCTCGATCCAGCACGGGGTAGTAGTCTTCATGGAAGAAAGAGCTAGGTTTGTCGCGGATCTCCTCAACCACCGTCCTCCGATCACACGCTGCTCCAGTAGTCGTCTGCCCAAGTAGCCAGTTCGACATCTCGCGCTTGCCCCTAATGATCGCGTAGTGCCCTTCACTGCCGGCCATGGCGCCGCAATCTGCAACGAGGTACATGATGTAATCTGACAGCTCTCTGGCAGCGCCTCTCAACGCAGAGATGCTGCCGTCTACATCCTTATCGTGACAAAAATTGCTGCCGCCGTCTACATTCTCATGGCCATGGTGTGAAGAGCTGCCATCTAAATGCACTTCCTGAATGGAATTGACGTCTCCATTCTCATGATCATGATGTGGAGAGCCGCCGTCTAAACGCTCTTCCAGAGTGGAACTGCAGTCTCCATTCTCATGATCATGATGTGGGGAGCTGCCATCTAAACGCTCTTCCTGCGTGGAACTGCCGCCTACATTGCCATTCTTATGCAGAGAAGAAACACCTTCTAAATGCTCCTCCGGAACCTGAATGGAGTTGATGCTGTGTACATCATCAACAGCGTCAGCTGTGACTTCGAGCAAGCATATATCCGTGACAATGTGCCAAAGAAGCGCACTTGACACGAACTCCAAACCTTTGATGTTGCTGACCTGAAGCACCTGGCGAGCTGCACTCTGGTGACGATCTTGCATTGCCTCAACGGCCCAGTGCGCCCACTGGCCACTGAACTTGCCGACTCCAATGTCCCATTCCTGCACGCGTGGAGTGGCCGCTATCTCGAGCAATTTATCTAGGACCAGCTTCTTCATCACTGGCGAGATGCCGACATGCTTCAAGGCACGCTGATCGATGCCGACCCAACGCATCGTCCGTCGTAACAGGCCCGATTCTTGTTTCTCCTTGATGCAGTCCCCGATTATGCTGTACTGCGCCATACTTGCCGACCACTCGCCTCTGCTTTCCGGATGCAGATTCCTGGCTATTCTGACCATTGTTGCGACTGTGCCAGGGAATCTTTGGCACATTGGGCATTTCAGTGGAAGAGAAAAGGTGGTGTTGTACGCCCAACATGAGGAGATAAACGACATGAAGATAGAGCATGTCTCCAGTATGATGGCGCCGACAAGTAGTACGTAGCATATGATGACATCAGCTCCATCATCTTGCCCCTTCGCCTTCGGATTCGGACCGCCGGCCATAGCCCCCACGAACAATCCAAGCGCACCTGATATTAGGGCCAGAGCGAGGATCCGGCGAAAGGCAATGCAAACTGGGACCATGTGGAAATGGCGGGTGCCAAACTTGGTGTACAAGTAGTCATAGATCAATGAGAGGTTGATCTCGGCCAACTTGTATGCCATATGGACAATGTTCTCTGAAGATTTGAACACATCCACAGCCTGCTTGATCCCATTGATATCCGCGGGAAGCAGGCAGATGGAAGGGGTCATGTCCATCAAAAAATAGAGGCTTAGTTTGAAGCCCTCGGCTGCCACATGCAGGATCAACTCTAAATTTCTCTCCTGCTTCTCTGAAACAACAGTGCAGAGCTGACTGTAATACGCCTGCGTGTTCCAGATGGCGTCGCTGGACGCACGAGCGACAAGATTTGAGCTAGAGGAGTTACTTGTTCCAGGCGCCACTGAGCCAGCTCTCCGGAGTGCCCAGATTCTCTCGGCATATTTCGCAGTCCCAGAGACAAACACTAGCACCATAGGAGCCACGAGCCGACGGTCGTCTCCTTGCAGTTGCCTGCCGACGGCGTAGATGGCCATTGGAACCTGGGTAGCGAGGCTCAGAAGGTGGCGCTTCCACAGCGCGTTGTCCTCCATGGAGAAGGCCGTCATGGTCTCCTGGCCACCTAGATGGAGAAGCAGGAAGGGCACCCAGAAGAGGGCGAACCTGTTGCCGCCTCCACGGAGGGTGAGGCGGCCGAGGATGTAAACCGCGAGGGAGTCAGCCGATAGGTAGGCGAGCCACAACACGACGCTGAGCGCGCGGGAGCTGTAGCGTTTGCGAAAGCCAGAGAAGAAGAATAGGAGGACTTGCAGGGAGAAACTAGCCATCACCATGCACTGGAGCTCCCACTCGTTGATGAATTGTTGGGCACGCGGTACTACTGAGCTGTTGTAAGTAAATGGTAAGTAAGTTGAAGAGTTGTATAAAAATGAAAAAGAGACAAAAATATGTTCATAGCATTAGCATAGATCTTATTAGTCTCACTTGCTGCCATGTTTTGATCAGCGGAGCTTTGTCCAAACGACATATATTATTAATGTAAACAGTAATGAAACTATTAAAAAATGTTTTAGGAGATAGCCGCTGATTAATAGAGTCGGGTATTTTTGGATGCCGTAAGTATAAATGGCCAGATTGGACGTAGGCAAACACCTTTCTCTCATATTCATCTACGTACAGTGGTGGGGATCCTAAGGTGACTCTCTCTCTTAATTGACCAGTTAAAGATGCTTCATCCTCTATTGAAACGTTAAGGGCCTGTTTGGCAACAATTTTTTACTGATAAGTGATTCTGCTAAGTGATTCTTTGAAATGAACTAGGGAACCGGAAGGTGGAAAAAAGTAGCTTCTCCTGATTTAAACCACATAGAGTCCCTGTATGCAAAGAGTTATCCTAGAGAATCATAGAGAAATGTTTTGATTAAGAGAATGCTTCTCTCCGGAAATCAAACTACACAGAGGATCTGGAGCACGAGGAGCTCTACCAAACAGGCTCCAATAGAGGTTGGAGTTCTAAGGTGACCAGGTCTATAAATGGTGATTTTAGGATGCAGGGCTTTCTAGGCGTGCTCCTCTAAAATTCATTAACAAAGGTTGTAAGAAACATATGGACCGTAGCAAGGGTTTAGTGATTTTGGTGGTTGAGTGACAACATATAATTAGTGGGGCTAACAATGTTGACTAGTATATAATGTGTTTAGTTTTTAGGATGCAAGAGAGATGGACTTGAGATAGGCTATGGTGAAAAATCAAAGAATCAACCACCTCAAATTTGGAACAAGTGTACATGTTGAGGACCTTAGAAGACATGCAAAGCACCCAAGACATCTAGAAATCAAAGCCATCGAAGCCAGGACTTTGAGATGAATGAATTGGTCCTGTCTTGTGATTTCTGTATCTGGTCAAATTGATGTGGTATCAGTTCAAAATTGTAGAGATCATCATTATCTTTCTAACGAGTAAAAGATCATCAAAATCGGAGTTGAAAGCAAACAAAATTATTCCCAAAAAATACAAAATTATGTTGTGGGTAGAATAGAGCAGTGGATTTCTCGGTAGCTACTGCTCATTTCTCCGGTGCTACTTTTAGTAAACATCTGTGCTACTGTTCTATAATTCTAGTGAGCACAAGAAAGCTCTGGTGCGAGAACTCTGGTGACCACCAGAAAATGGGTGACATCCTTTCTTACACTGGCTAGTTGTTGGCATAGGAAAGCTCCAATGGACGCAAGAGAAATTCAATGCACACATAACAGCTAATAATGGCTACTTTAGTATAGGAAAGCTTTGGTGCATAGCTTCGATCCACATAGGAGAAATCGGGCGTTAACATCACAACTTTTTTTTTTTGGATTCACTACCGGAGACCGGCTGTTTGCCGAGTGCCAGGTGGTTTGCCGAGTGTTGTTTTTCGGGCACTCGGCAAAGACGCCTTTGCCGAGTGTTTTTTTTGACACTCGGCAAAGAGTCTATTTGCCGAGTGTTTGTTTTGACACTCGGCAAAGAGCTTCTTTGCCGAGTGTTTTTTTTTGACACTCGGCAAAGAGCTTCTTTGCCGAGTGTTATTTTTTTAACACTCGGCAAAGAAAATTTCAAAGCACATTTTGAAGCAGTAAATTAATTCAAATGAAAAAGTTTTCAACTACAAAGTTGTATAACTCATCAAGATGTACAATGTTTGTTTTGGTCTTTTCTTCATACGACAAAGTGAAAATAAATTTGTTCACAAATCTAACATATCTCTCTTGTAGTTTATGAAACTACAAGAGAGATATATAAGATTTGTGAACAATGTTAGAACGACCATGTCGGATGAATAGATGATCAAACAACCAAAATAAACTTTGTAGATCTCGAAAAGTTATGAAACTTTGTAATTGACAACTTTTTTATTTGAAAACATCTTGTCATGCAAAACTGCGTTTGAATTTCAAAATTTTAAAATTCGAACTTTTCAAACGACCTCGGATGAAAAAACAACCAAAATAAACTCTGTAGATCTCGAAAAGTTATGAAACATTGTAGTTGACAACTTTTTTATTTGAAAACATCTTGTCATGCAAAACTGTGTTTGAATTTCAAAATTTTAAAATTCAAATTTTGTAAACGACCTCGGATGGAAAAACTTCCTAAACTAAAAGTGTAGATCTCGAAAAGTTATAAAACTTTGTAGTTTACAACTTTTTGATTTGAAAACATCTTGTCATGCAAAACTGTGTTTGAATTTCAAAATTTTAAAATTCAAATTTTGTAAATGACCTCGGATGGAAAAACTTCCTAAACTAAAAGTGTAGATCTCGAAAAGTTATGAAACTTTGTAGTTTACAACTTTTTTATTTGAATTCATTTAGAGCCTCAAACATGCAATTTACACTCGGTTTAGTATAATATATTGGGAACTAAAATGGAATACAGACACAAGTGAGAGTGTGGTGTAGTGGTAGAGGAGGTACGTGCACAGTGGGAGGTCTCGGGTTTGAATCGCGTCGGCCGCGTAGCCATGAAATTCACGTGAAAAATGTCGTAGATGGGTGGGCGCTGGCCGGTGGGGGCCTCCATCGATAAAAAAAAATCCATTTTTTTGGGGTAAAAATTCCCATTTTTTTGGGTTTTTTCGGTTTCAACTTTGCCGAGTGCCCGATAAAAAACACTCGGCAAAGTTGGCTTTGCCGTCACTGTTTTTGGCGAGTGCTGTTCGCCGAGTGTTACACTCGACGAACCATTTGCCGAGTGTTTTATGTCCTTTGCCGAGTGTTTCGGGCACTCGGCAAACTCAAGGAGTCCGGTAGTGCTTGGGCCTATTTGTACCCGCTTCGTCAGCCATTTAAAGTGTATTAGAACTTCAAGAAGCTAGCAGAAGTGTTGAGTATGTGCTCTAGCCACTTAAGTTCTTAGTGAAGATTAGGGCAAATAGTAGAAGCATTAGTTCTGAATTAGCATTTTTTTGGTGTTAGACAAGAGTTTATTAAGGTGTGCACACCTCTTTGTTACCTCTGGATGCATGCACCCAGGTTGTACATTTTATGAGGGATTCTAATCTTGTGATATCACACACCAATCGAACTTGTGCCGAAGGTGATTGAGGATGAGAGGCTTTTGGCATTTTGGCCCTCCACAGTAAAGACGCTTGTGAGCAGTCCAAGAGAGGTCACACGAAAACTCACTTGCGTGTGAGAAGGAACATGGACTACCATGGAGTTACCCGACCATGGAGCTTATTAGCCCTTGTGAGGGTCTATATGGAGAACTAGTGGAAAGCGCGAGCTTTCTGATACCTCAGGAAAAAATTATCATGCGAGAGTTTGCATTCTCTAACTTAATTTATGTTTCCATTTTTAATGTTTGTATTCGCTTTATCTTCCTAGTGAAGCTTGCTAGGTTACTTGATAGGATTGAAATCTAGGGTGCAAAACTCTACTTTGTTAGAAGTAGTAATACATGGAAAAACCTAGTGCACATCTAGATAGAAATTGTGTAGGTTTTTACAAGTGTTTTTAGGACTTAGTTTTTAAGATATAATTCACCACCCTATTAGGCATCATGGTCCCTTTAGAGGTAGCACTCTCAAGTGGTTTGCCTCTACAACTAGTTATTTGAAAAATTATTTTTTTTTCATATGAAGATGGATAAGATGAATTTTATAACAAAATTATATAGTTGATGTGATATACAACTTTATGGTTGACAAGTTTTTGAAATTGGAACAGTCTAGAGTCTCAAAAAATTGTTTCAAGTTCTTAGATTTTGAAATTTAAAGTTTTACAAACTATTTCGGATGTAGATATGGTCTATACAAAAATTGTAGGTCACAACACGATCTACATCTTTATAGTAGAAAAGTTTATGATTTAATTCATTTATAGTCCTAAATATGGCCTTTTAATGTCTTGTATTTTAAAAATAAAATATTAGAATTTTCAAATAACCCTTGATTTGAGGTTTGTTTAGAGTATCAAATATTAATTTTAAGTTATCAGATTTTGAGATTGAAAATTTCTACATATAAAATTTTGAAACGCGTGCCTATGGTGTCTAGCCAGGGGTGGTTGTCATGAGATTTAGAAAAATATTTTGCTATTTGTTTCAGCCGTTTTTTAGTTTTCTTAAAATCATTAACAGACGTGGCCATTATAACTCAACGACCTCTGTAAAGTGATCCATATATCAACATAGATCATTTTGACAGAGGCGTGGTTGGCTTACCTTCCTTTTTGAAAACTAAAAACACTCACCTCCACAAATAATTTGTGCGTAGTAGTGTGATATGCTCTGCTCAAGGATATAGTAAAAAATACAATTGAATGACAATAGTCCTAGTGCATCAAGACAAATTTACCACATTTTTTTAGCTTAGGCACAAAATTAGGATGGTGTCAAGCACATTGTAACACTTTGTACTGTCCATAACATGTTCCCCTTCTACTACCTCAGTCTAAAAAAGAAAACCATTCTAGTTTATGCTAACTCATGATATACTAAGCTTTATCAAATCTGTAAGGAAAAGTATCAATATTTATAGCACAAAATAGATATACTATAAAAATATATCCCATGATATATAAATCTGATTATACTTCTTTGGTATCATAAATACTTATACATGTTTAAGAACTTCATCAACCTAGAGGTCACTTGACTTAAGATGAATATAGAACGACTTTCCTTTTATGTTGGAGGAGTATTGAAAAATATGATGAAGAACCACTTAAAAAAGAGATAAATATATTGCTAACAGATTCATTGATTACAAACAACTGGCCTATTGATGGTACATCCGTGGCGGTGTTAAGAATGAGGCACAATTATAAAGTTGAACTACCACTTAGGGAAAGTAGACTATTAGTGCAAGTGAATGGCCTCATTGCAAGTCATACAAGGCTACATATAAATTTGTTGATGTAGAGAGAGATGTGAAAAGGAGGTAGTGGTTGCATGAAGTATGAGTACACATGGTCGATATGTGCACATGGTTGGTATGTGCACATGTGGTGGTGCCTTGCCTTCTTTTGGACAGATGAATTCCTCATGGCTTTGCTTAAATCCGTGCTCAAGTTTCTCCTTCTCCAAATCTGAATTTCACTTTTTAAGTGATTTCTGGAGCAATTTTGTCTTTGTGATTTTTGATCTATTGCTTTGGCTGAGTTGTAGGCTTGATTTTGGTGTGTTTTGGGACCCTTAGAACTTGATCAAATTGTGGTTTGAAGCCAAGCACCTATCTCTAAAGTTCCAACTCCCAAAACTTCCCTTTTGGAACCTACTTTGGTGAATCTCTTGAAGATCTTTGAGCTAAAGTTTTTAGGACATGCTTAGGCCTTGGCCGCAACATATTTCCAATGAGCACTTTCTAATCCTTCATTTGAAGAAAATTGTTAAAATCCTAATTTAAGAGTGGAAATTCAAGATTTCCAAACATGCTTTGAGCTTTTGCGAACATATGGTGGATATGTGCCCATGTGTGCGGATGATGAGTGGTTGTCAAGGGATGATCTAGCTTTGGTTTAGTGTTGAGACTAACCATAGCGTGAGTAGAGTGTGTGCAACATGTCTCTTGTCTTTGTAATGAGCACGTGTTGAGCGTTGAGGCAGTCGACGACAATGGGGAAGGTTATGCGAGTTTGTGCCAATGGACTAGGATCGGTGAAGGACAGACATGTAGGAGGTTTGGACCAAGGGACTAATGGCTGGAGGATGGATCATGGAGGGCTGGCACTTGGCGATGTCAACAAGCTAGTGTACTTGTGAGGAAATGTAGACAGTGTTGACCAAAGTCAAGATGATGGTTGACCAAGTCATGGCAGGTGAGCGAGGACTTCATGATCGGGTGGTCAAGGATGAGTGTTGACACACATTGAGATCATGGAGGAGGCGTAGCGGATATGCAATTCTAGCTGGATTTAGCAGTTTTGGGCTCAACACTATGGGAGACGGGTTTGCCAGGTTTGGGCCTCAGAATAGAGGGGATGATCTCGGGGCGGCACCGTGGCACCATCGGAGAGCTTGCATTGAGGCAAAGCATCCTTCTCAAGGAATCATGGTCATCCAGTGTTTGGAATTCAACTTGGACCATTTTGCCCCTGTGCGTGGTTCAGGAAAAAAATATATAGGGGTAGTCTTGGAATGTGTAATAACCCTATAAATAAGGATAGAGGCTGCCCAACTCTCCCATCTAGGTTATTAGCATAGGGTAGCCAAGGTATTCACTATTTAGGAGATCAGAAGTTGAGAGGGGTAACTGCCTTTTGCTTCTAGTTTTTGATCTATAAGACAGAGGAGAAGGGTAGAGGCTAGACCATGTCTTTTTCAACTTGTTCCTGTTCAAATAAATCAAGTTGACCTCTGGTCTTTGAATCTTATCTCTTTTGTCTTCGGTTTGGTGGTTTCCGTTGGATTTTTTGTGATTTCTTCATTCTAAGAACTTGTGTTTGTTTGGCCTTGATCTAAAGGTGTTATGACACCTGAGGAACGTCTCTAGCCACTGGTTTTGGTAGAATCTTCACAAGCACAAAGATCTGAGATTATGAGCTTTTTGGAGAAAACCTCAAGTTGGAAGATAGTTTTCAAGACCTGCTTTGATTGTGAGTGTTTTGAGGTTTGATCTTTTGGGAATAGGTTCACAACTAAAAAATGAGTTCAGTAGGGGGGTTTTCACCTCCTGGTTTCCTCAAAAAACACCCTTAGAATCTTGTGTGCAAATTTTGGTTCAAGTTGGACTCCGTTTGGATCAACTTCGCCCTTTGGCCAATTGGCTTGGGCTGCTAGAGGCCTGAAAAAGCAGCGAGTCCGGTTCAGCAAACTGGCTAAGCTGGCTCACCAAACCAGCTAGGCCGGTTCCTCAGATCGGCCAGGCCGACTCATATGCAACACACAACAAAACCGGCCAGGCCAGTTTGCGAACTGGCAAGGACGGTTTGGCCACAGGAGGTCGAGTGTTGGTTGCTTGCTTCCGAACTATTTTCTATGGTGTTGCTTTTGTATCTTCTCCGCTATGTTCTCTGAGTATCTCAAAGTGCATCTAGTCACCAATTGCCTGCGTGGTCTCAATTTGGAGTTTTTGGGTCTTTGATAGCTTTGGGGTTTTGTTTGGGACATAGGCTAGTTTCTTAGTTGAGAAATTTGAATTGGCTTCTGTTTACCCCCCGCTGGTCGCCTGCTCGGTCCTTCAGCTTTTTTTCAAGATCTCTTGGGGGTATCTTTACCATGTGATAGGGAAGCTGTGTGGAAATTTCTGTGTCATTTGGACTTTGTTTGATAGAGTTATTAAATTTTCCTTCTAAGTTTGGCCTACTGAAATCTGTGAGTGTGGAACTACTGTGGCGACGAAGTTCCACACTCAACTATTGAACTTTTGCACTCTTGCTGACTGTTGATCTGGGCTTCACTTCTCTTTTCTTCTTTGTTTCCTTAGTGTTTTTGAGCCATATCTGGTGAATTATAAGGTCATCTTGTCACTTGTTGGCATGTGTGACCTAAGTGGTTAGAAGATAAGTGTTCCTGTATGACTTTTGGATATAGGCTAAGTTCTTTCAAAGAAGAATTTTGATTTGCTCCCATTTCCCCCTCCTCCCGTCGATGTTTTGGTCCTTCAATTGATATTAGAGCTCGTTTGTTTGGAGGCGTGCTGCTGGACCTAATAGTCCATGACCTCAAGGTGTGCATGCCCGATGAGGTCCTAGTCATGTCTCATATGGCTATGGACCTTGTGGCAGTGAAGTTGTGTCATACACTCCTAACAGACCATGCGTTTTCCTATCGCATGGTGATTGCTTTCCTCCTTTGAGACATGGAACGTTTGGTGGTTTTCCTAACCCATTTCTTGAACAAATGGTTTTACTAAGCCCGAGCCAGAGCTGCATTCTCCTGCGGACGCTATGCACATGCCTTTGTCAAGGGTTCAACCCCCGCTTCAAGTGTGGTCATCGAAGGTGAATAACATCTGTCTCCATGCCCTCATCTCTTCTTTCTCTCTATCCATAGTGGTCACCAGAAGGAGACTGATCCTGACCGTGGGGCTGCGCATCCTGGTACCCCTTGTCGTGGCGGCATCTTCACCACGGCTACCTCTCGACCGTGGGCCTACGCATCCAGGTGATGTCCCTGCTGTGGTGGCGACTGCACTCACGGATGTTCGCGTTGTCTTGTGGAGCGTTGGTGTGGAGGATCCCAGATGCCCCACCACCAGAGGAGGTCAGCTTGGAAGGTTGTGGATAGTGCCAGGAGTGGGCACTATTGGATCTCCATGATGGGATGACAGTGGGCTCTTCATTGGGCCCTGCGGTCACTGTGTTTTGTTTTATTTTTCTGGTTGACAGAGACGAGCACTATTGATCCCTTGTACTTTGGTGTTTAAAAGAGACGGTATTACTGCCACCTCTGATAAATGATTTTGCCTGCCTCTATAGTTCTGTTTTTTGTGCCAGTGTATGTCAATTGTGATGTGAAGTGTCATATATTCTTATGAACTGAGTAAAATGAGGTAATGCAACAACTGTAGTGCACCGATTTAACAAGATGACATTGAAGGTGTGAAACACTGGCAATAACTCCGATGGTGATACCTAAGATATTTTTGTTGTATCCACCACTGGTTAGAGATAGCAGTGCATAGATGTGCCGGGATTATATTCTAGAAATCTAGATTATGTAGCATGAAGGGGATTATGAGATCTCGAGACTTTGTGTGCCAACTTTGATCATCTGCCATACTATCTCCTCCGTCTGAATGGTGTATATTTTCTAATCAGAATTCCAAAATCTTTAACCTTTTCAAACAAATCTTAATACAAATTGTGTAGATTTTTATGTGTAAAATTGACCGTAATTTTTATAGATTCTACGTACTAGTCCAGTTCCTCGCAAACTAGCAATAATGCTTCACCCACGTTATCCGTTCGCACACGTCTAATCGTCTAGCCGTGCCCGTCACCTCTAAGGGCGGCCCCAACAGGGTAGCTCCGAGTTATCTGACGTGGAGGGGAGAGAGAGCTGGGAAAACACGACGCTAGCGACGAACATCTCGCTAGGCTATATATGCACGTGTCACGAGTATTGGCCCACTACGTGAGCAGCTGCGGCGCTTCCTTCACTCTATGAGAGGGATTAGTGGTCCTGTTTGGTTCCGAGCTCCTAAAACTTTAGTTTCTAAAAATTTTAGGCAATCTTCTAAAACATTCTAAAAGGGTGTTTGGTTGCACCTTCTAAAACTGACTAAAAGCAATAATTGTTGTTGAACAAAGACACTTTTACCCTTCTTCCTCCTACCCCTGCTACCCCTGCGAGCAAAAAGCTCTTCCTTGCCAGCGCCGTTTCTCCGCGCCGCGCCGCTTCTCCTCTTTGCTCCGCGGTCGCCGAGTGAGACCCCCGTGCCAACCATCCCCGCCCCCAGCGCAGCAACGCCCGCCCGCAGGTCCCCGCACGCGAGCCCCGCCCGGCCTCTCCACCTCACCGCCGCTCCACGCGACCCCGCTCGTGGCCGCCCCAATGCCCGCCCAGAAGCGGTTCTTGGTCGCGGAAGCCGCCGTCGATGGCGGATCGAGCGGCGGCCGGATTGGGGGAGCAGCCGGTGCCGAGGAGAAGCAGGGGCGTCGCGCCCGGCCCGTGCGGCGGCATGAGGGAGCGGGGGCGGCGGATCCGGCGGGGGATGGCGCGGGCGCCGGCGTGGAGGGAGGGAGCAGTGCGCCGCCGGGTGACACCGGAGGGGGCCCATCACCACCGCATCAATGGGATTGGGGAGGGCCATCATGGCCGGATGCGCCGAGGGAGGGAGCGCCGCCACCTGCTTCCCGTGCTTGAGATCCATGGGGGAGAGGGCCCGCCACTGGCCGAGGGTGAGGAGCCGCCAGGAAGGGGCGCCGCCGCCGTCGGTGGAGGGTAGGGGCCGCAAGAGGCCCGCCGCCGCCAGGATGGAGGGAGAAGGGGGCGCAGGATGGAGGCGTGGGAGGGAGAGAGGGTGGGAGAGAGAGGGGGTGGGGGCAATAAATGAGTGGTAGTGGGGGTCCAGAAAGGACTTTAGGAGATTTTAGGAGGGGGTGAAGCTCCTAAAGTTTTTGGCCCCTTCTAAAGTTTTTAGGAGCTTTGAGGACGGTATGTTTAGTTCTTTAGATAATTTTTAATCAGATTTTAGCTCCTAAAGTTTTTAGGAGGGGTAACAAACAAGGCCTAAGAACTAAAAACATTTACACCAGATGGGCCCATGTTTCTTGGAGAGTGTGAACCATTGAACAGTGAATTTGTGAACTGTCTCGGTACTGACGTGCACTCTCTCCTAGCTATCAGCTATCTAGGACCATTGCGGACGCCCTAATAATCTGCCTCAGCCCTCGTGATTACGGAGGAGCAACGGTGGCCCTGTGGGCAACAGCCAACAGGCAACAACGAACTACTCCCACCATTTTTATTTACAAGTTGTATTAGCTTTGTTCCAAGTCGAACATATATATCTTTGACCAATGATTCTTCAAATTTTATATAAATTCATCACACAAGATTCATGTTTTTGGATTTACTACACAAAATATTTTTATA